>NC_047105.1:95808755-95961255 GCF_902500255.1 Thalassophryne amazonica | reverse complement strand
GATGAAGCTGAGGCAGCAGGTCCTTGTAAACGAAAGGCCAATGCAGCTGAAGCGAAGACTGACCCCAAAAAATGGAAATTGGGCATCGATCCAAAAGGGAAGGAAGGCTTTAAGTGGACGGAAGCTTCGCCTGATGGAGCAGGTATGTCATGTAATAATTTTTTGAAACAAAACTTTCAAAAGGTACTTAACGCGCCATCGTGTACGACGGCTGGGACCAAGCTTTACTAAATTATAAATAACTTTTTAAAGACTTTTTAATTTTTAACTTTACTTTTTTTTTTTTTTTTGCTGAAAAGTTAACTCCGTGGACTTTCGAGCTAGCAACCACCATCTTTGTACTCCTCATAGAAGCTGTGTGATGATGTGCAGAAAATGAGTGTCCAATCAGAATTGGTTCACTGTTGCCTGGTTTTCCGAAATCCAATCGTAGGGCAGATTTACCTCACGTGATATTCCAAAGATTGTTTTGAGGAATAATGTGTTACTAGTTGGCCTGTTTGAATAGACCCTTGGCTGTTTGTTGAAACACTGAAATTTTAAAGTCTAATATATATATATATATATATATATATATATATACACACAGTAGTGTTCAGAATAATAGTAGTGCTATGTGACTAAAAAGATTAATCCAGGTTTTGAGCATATTTCTTATTGTTACATGGAAAACAAGGTACCAGTAGATTCAGTAGATTCTCGCAAATCCAACAAGACCAAGCATTCATGATATGCACACTCTTAAGGCTATGAAATTGGGCTATTAGTAAAAAAAAAAGTAGAAAAGGGGGTATTCACAATAATAGTAGCATCTGCTGTTGACGCTACAAACTCAAAACTATTATGTTCAAACTGCTTTTTTAGCAATCCTGTGAATCACTAAACTAGTATTTAGTTGTATAGCCACAGTTTTTCATGATTTCTTCACATCTGCGAGGCATTAATTTTGTTGGTTTGGAACCAAGATTTTGCTCATTTACTACTGTGCTTGGGGTCATTGTCTTGTTGAAACACCCATTTCAAGGGCATGTCCTCTTCAGCATAAGGCAACATGACCTCTTTAAGTATTTTGACATATCCAAACTTATCCATGATACCTGGTATGCGATATATAGGCCCAACACCATAGTAGGAGAAACATGCCCATATCATGATGCTTGCACCACCATGCTTCACTGTCTTCACTGTGAACTGTGGCTTGAATTCAGAGTTTGGGGGTCATCTCACAAACTGTCTGCGGCCCTTGGACCCAAAAAGAACAATTTTACTCTCATCAGTCCACAAAATATTCCTCCATTTCTCTTTAAGCCAGTTGATGTGTTCTTTGGCAAATTGTAACCTCTTCTGCACGTCTTTAATTTAACAGAGGGACTTTGTGGGGGATTCTTGCAAATAAATTAGCTTCACACAGGCGTCTTCTAACTGTCACAGCACTTACAGGTAATTCCAGACTGTCTTTGATCATCCTGGAGCTGATCAATGGGTGAGCCTTTGCAATTCTGGTTATTCTTCTATCCATTTTGATGGTTGTTTTCCGTTTTCTTCCACGCATCTCTGTTTTTTGTCCATTTTAAAGCATTGGCGATCATTCTAGATGAACAGCCTATAATTTTTTGCACCTGTGTGTTTTCCCCTCTCCAATCAACTTTTTAATCAAACTACGCTGTTCTTCTGAACAATGTCTTGAACGTCCCATTTTCCTCAGGCTTTCAAAGAGAAAAGCATGTTCAACAGGTGCTGACTTCATCCTTAAATAGGGGACACCTGATTCACACCTGTTTGTTCCACAAAATTGACGAACTCACTGACTGAATGCCACACTACTATTATTGTGAACACCCCCTTTTCTACTTTTTTTTTACTAATAGCCCAATTTCATAGCCTTAAGAGTGTTCATATCATGAATGCTTGGTCTTGTTGGATTTGTGAGAATCTGCTGAATCTACTGGTACCTTGTTTCCCATGTAACAATAAGAAATATACTCAAAACCTGATTAATCTTTTTAGTCACATAGCACTACTATTATTCTGAACACTACTGTATATATATATATATATATATATATATATATATATATATATATATATATATATATATATATATATATATATATTTTTTTTTTTTTTTCTTCTTTGTCTTTCGGCTGTTCCCGTTAGGGGTCGCCACAGCAGATCAATCATTTCCATCTCACCCTGTCCTCTGTATCTTCCTCTGTCACACCAACCACCTGCATGTCTTCCCTCAGCACATCCATAAACCTCCTCTTTGGCCTCCCTCTTCTCCTCCTGCCTGGTGGCTCCATCCTCAGCATCCTTCTCCCTATATACCCTGGGTCCCTCCTCTGCACATGTCCAAACCATCTCAATCTCACCTCTCTGACTTTGTCTCCAATCCGTCCCACCTGAGCTGTCCCTCTGATATGTTCATTCCTAATCTTGTCCATTCTTGTCACTCCCAAAGAGAATCTCAACGTCTTCATATGTATTTTGTAAGGGATGTATTGCACCTATTGCATTGAGCATCGCCCTCCAAAACAAAGGGGTGTAAAGGTGTGGATCGATGTGCCCTGCACAACCATCATCAGATTCAGCCTGGTCAGACATGAGGACACAGATGGGCACAAATATGTTAAAGCAATGGTGGATGCTGCGAAGGCTGCACAGGAGACTGGTGGCATCGTCCAGGCCATGAGGAAACAAGTCAACCTTGAGAGATCAGTGTTCCTGGTTGCACTGAGGGCCATGTACTGGCTAACCCAGAATGAGATTGCCCACTCAACAAACTTCCCCAGCCTTCTGGACACGATGAAGGGACTTGGGCTGTTGTACCTGGCTCACCTGAACAAGGTAACTTTAAATTTGTTACATGTGGTATTAAGTTAACTTTGGCTGCTTAATGGACAATTTCAGAAAATCTATTCATTTATTTAACAGTTAATTATTCTACAACATGTGATTTTTTTTTTCCTTCCAGGCTGGTAATGCCAGCTATACATCAGATGAGATAATGTTGGAGATAGTGAAAGTCCTGTCAGATGTACCCCGCAAACAGATCCTCGAGTGCATCCGGAACTGCCCGTACTACAGCCTGCTGATTGATGAAACAACTGATGTACTGTAGCTGTGATTAAGCAGCTCATCATCTATGCCCGGTACCTCACAGAGAAACATGAGATTAGCCATCAGCTTTTTTTAGCAACTGATAGTTCTTTGCTTGACTTAATATCATATGTGTTGATAACAAATGTAGAAAGACACACAGCTTTAACTCACCCAGTTTGCATTAAAAAAAATCTGTTCACTGGTTAATAATATCATTTTCCGTTTGTGATTATTCATCAGGTGAAAACATCGTTTCTGGGAATCCTGGCAATATTTGATGGGAAAGCAGACACAATTGTGGGTGCTATCCAGGCGTTCCTGAGGTCTGTTGACTTGGACATCAACAGAATGGCAGGCGTTGGATCTGATAGAGCAGCTGTCATGGTTGGCAAAACAAATGGAGTAAGTGTGTGTCACATTATACTTATACTCTACAGACATTTATTTATAGCATTCTATTTTATAATTGTACTCCTTTAAGGCGATATAATAATTTTTATTCTAGATCTTGATATGTATGCTGACATATAATGCTGCACAAATAAGGGATGCCAATGGCAAGTTGGTGAATGTGCATTGCATAGCACACTGATTGGTCCTGGCAGCTGCACAGGGAGCTGATGGAATCTCCTACCTCCAGAAGTTCAAGGATCTGCTTGGGCAGTTACACGTTCTATGAATACTCACCTGTGCGGACGGCTGGACAATCAAATATTCAGGTACTTAGCAGCAGTCAAACGTTCAAAGCTATTTTCGTACCTTATGGGGATTATAGTCCAACAACATATGCACAGATGTACCAGCAACTAAGCACTATGTCTTCCGCAATCATTATCTGCTGTTAAATTTTCGTACATCTTACAAAGAAAATCATGATTATCAGAGGCACACAAAAAATTCTTTGTACATTTTATCAATTCCATTGTTGAAATGTGCTTTTTTTTGTCCTCTTCTTTTAGGAGGTTGTCAACTCGCGTGTAAAGCTGGTCCAGGTGAAGGATGTGCGATGGCTGTCACGCAATCAAGCAGTAGCTGCTCTCCGAATGACCTACACTGCAGGTGTGATGAGTCTGGAGTATGAGGCAACAGAAAGGAACAAAGCCGCTGCCAGGGGGCTGGCAATGTTCGTGAAAGACTTCAAGTTCTGCGCAACACTGATGATGATGTGCGACGTCCTCGCCCTCCTGTCCAAGCTGTCCAAACTGTTCCAGGTCAGTCACCCAGTACTTAAGTACTTACTAACTACATGGACTTGACTTACTCAGGTACTTTGTAAAACCAGTAAAGGGCAATGTTGATTGACATAGAATGTTAAATGTAAACAGTATGTTTGTTTATGAGAAATATATAACATTTTATTTCTGCAGAGGAGGGAGATCGACTTTAGCCACGTCGACGAACAAGTGGACTCGACGATTGGAGCCCTGAGGAAACTGCAGCAGACACCTGGCAGCAACTTGCGTGGGCTGAACACTTTTCTGCAGGAGAACGTGGCAGTGACCAGCGAGATCACATATACACAAGTACAGATGGACAACTTCAAGAAGAATGTCAGTCGTCAATAATCAAAAGTTATTGTGGAAAGTACCTAATAGATAACTGTTTTGAAAAAGTCTAATATAGTATGTTTTGCACTTTGCAAACAAAATTTAATATTGAAATATATTTATCAATCCAATATATAATTCCAACTTCTAGATCTACCTGCCTTTCCTGGAGAACATCATCTCCAACCTCCAGGGAAGATTCCCGGACAACGGGCTCCTGTCAGCCTTCAAAGTCTTCAATCCCACGGTGGCAGAGAATGACCATCGCATAGACTACAGGTATATCTAGTCTCATTCTTATATTTTAGTCAAAGTCATTTAAGGTCACATCTGGATTAAGAGTTTTAGACATACAGTAGTGTTCAGAATAATAGTAGTGCTATGTGACTAAAAAGATTAATCCAGGTTGGAGTATATTTCTTATTGTTACATGGGAAACAAGGTACCAGTAGAGTCAGTAGATTCTCACAAATCCAACAAGACCAAGCATTCATGATATGCACACTCTTAAGGCTATGAAATTGGGCTATTAGTAAAAAAAAAAAGTAGAAAAGGGGGTGTTCACAATAATAGTAGTGTGGCATTCAGTCAGTGAGTTCGTCAATTTTGTGGAACAAACAGGTGTGAATCAGGTGTCTCCTATGTAAAGATGAAGCCAGCACCTGTTGAACATGCTTTTCTCTTTGAAAGCCTGAGGAAAATGGGACGTTCAAGACATTGTTCAGTAGAACAGCGTAGTTTGATTAAAAAGTTGATTGGAGAGGGGAAAACTTATACGCAGGTGCGAAAAATTATAGGCTGTTCATCTACAATGATCTCCAATGCTTTAAAATGGACAAAAAAAACAGAGACGTGTGGAAGAAAACAGAAAACAACCATCAAAATGGATAGAAGAATAACCAGAATGGCAAAGGCTCACCCATTGATCAGGTCCAGGATGATCAAAGACAGTCTGGAGTTACCTGTAGTGCTGTGACAGTTAGAAGATGCCTGTGTGAAGCTAATTTATTTGCAAGAATCCCCCGCAATGTCCCTCTGTTAAATAAAAGACATGTGCAGAAGAGGTTACAATTTGCCAAAGAACACATCAACTGGCCTAAAGAGAAATGGAGGAATATTTTGTGGACTGATGAGAGTAAAATTGTTCTTTTTGGGTCCAAGGGCCGCAGACAGTTTGTGAGATGACCCCCAAAATGTGAATTCAAGCCACAGTTCACAGTGAAGACAGTGAAGCATGGTGGTGCAAGCATCATGATATGGGCATGTTTCTCCTACTATGGTGTTGGGCCTATATATCGCATACCAGGGATCATGGATCAGTTTGGATATGTCAAAATACTTGAAGAGGTCATGTTGCCTTATGCTGAAGAGGACATGCCCTTGAAATGGATATTTCAACAAGACAATGACCCCAAGCACACTAGTAAATGAGCAAAATCTTGGTTCCAAACCAACAAAATGAATGCCTCGCAGATGTGAAGAAATCATGAAAAACTGTGGTTATACAACTAAATACTAGTTTAGTGATTCACAGGATTGCTAAAAAAGCAGTTTGAACATAATAGTTTTGAGTTTGTAGCGTCAACAGCAGATGCTACTATTATTGTGAACACCCCCTTTTCTACTTTTTTTTTTACTAATAGCCCAATTTCATAGCCTTAAGAGTGTGCATATCATGAATGCTTGGTCTTGTTGGATTTGTGAGAATCTACTAAATCTACTGGTACCTTGCTTCCCATGTAACAATAAGAAATATACTCAAAACCGGGATTAATCTTTTTAGTCACATAGCACTACTATTATTCTGAACACTACTGTAAGTGCAATTCCATAAATGCAATTCATACATCTCTGCATGATTTATTTTTCAGCTTCTCTGTAAGCACTACGCCACAGAGGTGGAGAGCAAAAACGTGTTGTCAGCTCTTCTGAGCACTACAATGGGCTCACCACAACCCAGGTCCTGCAGGCAGTTCAGCAGCGGCATGGAGAGACCATGCCAAACCTGGCCAAGTTGGCAGCAGCTGTGGCCGTTCTGCCAATGTCAACAGCAGGTGTGTGGGCTTAACTGGCTTGTCTAACAAAAGTGATTTCTGTACTTTACAATACTGATAAAATGATGTGGGTACAGCATATGTACAGGGTTCATAATTGCTCATGCGTGCGCTAGGGATAATGGGATGTCTGTTAAAATGGCAATTGTTATAAAAACTTTTTATAACATTTGCCATTTTGAATTTTCAGATTGTGAGAGAGGGTTCTCCACGATGAAACGTGTGAAAACACCTCTCAGGAACAGAATGAAGGAGTCGACAATAAACAACCTCCTGATGATATCTATGGAGGGCCCCCCAGCTGAGAAGTTTGACTTCAATGCAGCTTGTGACAACTGGGGAAAATGGCTAAAAGAAGATGTTTGGTCTTAAAGAGGCTGTTTTTTTGGTCTGTCTGTAAAATTGTCTCATAATGACAATAGTCTGTTTTGATCAAAAGGCAAGTGAATGCCTGGGTAGTGTGCTTCCCTGCAGTAAGTACAATCTTCTTCGTCAGTACAGTCTTCTTGTGTGCTTCCCTGCAGTCAGTGCAGTCTTCTTTGAGTTTGAACAACAAACCAAATGGTGTTCTGTGTATCTTTCAATAAAACATTTTTTTTATCTCTATTCCTGGTTGTGTCTTCTGACAAGGTCCTTTGTGAAGATAACACACTGCCAAGATGCAAAGGTAGGGAAATTATCCATTAAGACTACATAGTGTAAAAAGTACAATTTTCCCCTTTGCGTACCTCTAGAATGGCCAATTTTTAGCTTCAATTTTCAAAAACGCCACACCACGGAAGGGGGGAAACCCTCCCCTTCTGCACCAACCCCATATATATATATATATATATATATATATATATATATATATATATATATATATATATATATATATATATATATATATATTTGAGGTGCAAATATGCAGATATGACTCGAGAAAATATTTTATATTTAGTTGTAACTTTGTAGAACAGCCTCCCTCGTCATGTGGTAACTTCTCCAAGTGTTATGACTTCAAAGGAATACTGTGGTTATTTTATGGTGTTTGATTTTTATTGATTGACGATTTTATTACGGAGTTTGATGACTTTTACTGTGCTATTTATAAGTTTTATATGGTTATATTTATGCGTTTTACTATGATGCTTTTTTAAATGACGAACGATGTGTATTTTTATTGTATTTTTATACACGTTTTATGGATAATTAATGACCATTGACCATGATTTTCTGCCACAGTTGCTGACAGTCTGCATACTCTTATCAATAATATTAGCAAACACAAACTACTCTTAGGGAATGATGTGCTGGCACTTGAGAAAGCATCACAAGAAATCAGTTTTGACTTGAGAAAAAGAACTGTTGATGCTCATAAAGCAGGAGAAGGATATACAAAGTTATCACAGCATTTCCAGGTGTCAAGAATTGAAGTGAGAAGTATGATCAAGAAATTCAAAAAGAGCCACACAGTACAGAACAAGCCTGACAGAGGTAGGAAGTGAAAGCTTTAAAAGACTCTGGAAAGAAAACTAGTTAGAGATGTGTCTGAAGACCCCAGAACAACGACCAAGACACTAGTGAATGACTTGGTCAAGTCAGGAATTATAGTCTCGAAGAAGACAACATACTCAGCATCATGGGAGGGCCTTAGAGTGCTTTGCTTGCCTTCGGAATCAGTTGGGACCACCCTGGACAGACAAGCCCGTCAGTCACCCGCCAACCACAAATAAATAAATAAATAAAATTGCAGGCTACCATGATTACAATTTGTACAAATTTCCAATATACACTCAACAAAAATATAAATGCAACGCTTTTGGTTTTGCTCCCATTTTGTATGAGATGAACTCAAAGATCTAAAACTTTTTCCACATACACAATATCACCATTTCCCTCAAATATTGTTCACAAACCAGTCTAAATCTGTGATAGTGAGCACTTCTCCTTTGCTGAGATAATCCATCCCACCTCACAGGTGTGCCATATCAAGATGCTGATTAGACACCATGATTAGTGCACAGGTGTGCCTTAGACTGCCCACAATAAAAGGCCACTCTGAAAGGTGCAGTTTTATCACACAGCACAATGCCACAGATGTCGCAAGATTTGAGGGAGCGTGCAGTTGGCATGCTGACAGCAGGAATGTCAACCAGAGCTGTTGCTCGTGTATTGAATGTTCATTTCTCTACCATAAGCCATCTCCAAAGGCGTTTCAGAGAATTTAGCAGTACATCCAACCAGCCTCACAACCGCAGACCACGTGTAACCACACCAGCCCAGGACCTCCACATCCAGCATGTTCACCTCCAAGATCGTCTGAGACCAGCCACTCGGACAGCTGCTGAAACAATCGGTTTGCATAACCAAAGAATTCCTGCACAAACTGTCAGAAACCGTCTCAGGGAAGCTCATCTGCATGCTCGTCGTCCTCATCGGGGTCTCGACCTGACTCCAGTTCGTCGTCGTAACCGACTTGAGTGGGCAAATGCTCACATTCGCTGGCATTTGGCATGTTGGAGAGGTGTTCTCTTCACGGATGAATCCCGGTTCACACTGTCCAGGGCAGATGGCAGACAGCGTGTGTGGCGTCATGTGGGTGAGCGGTTTTCTGATGTCAATGTTGTGGATCAAGTGGCCCATGGTGGCGGTGGGGTTATGGTATGGGCAGGCGTCTGTTATGGACGAAGAACACAGGTGCATTTTATTGATGGCATCTTGAATGCACAGAGATACCGTGACGAGATCATGAGGCCCATTGTTGTGCCAATCCAAGAACATCACCTCATGTTGCAGCAGGATAATGCACGGCCCCATGTTGCAAGGATCTGTACACAATTCTTGGAAGCTGAAAATGTCCCAGTTCTTGCATGGCTGGCATACTCACCGGACATGTCACCCATTGAGCATGTTTGGGATGCTCTGGACCAGCGTATACGACAGCGTGTACCAGTTCCCGCCACTATCCAGCAACTTCGCACAGCCATTGAAGAGGAGTGGACCAACATTCCACAGGCCACAACTGACAACCTGATCAACTCTATGCGAAGGAGATGTGTTGCACTGCATGAGGCAAATGGTGGTCACACCAGATACTGACTGCTATCCCCCCCCAATAAAACAAAACTGCAGCTTTCAGAGTGGCCTTTTATTGTGGGCAGATTTAGACTGGTTTGTGAACAATATTTGAGGGAAATGGTGATATTGTGTATGTGGAAAAAGTTTTAGATCTTTGAGTTCATCTCATACAAAATGGGAGCAAAACCAAAAGTGTTGCGTTTATATTTTTGTTTAGTGTAGATAATTGATGTCAGCACACAGCTCAGTGGAGCAGCAGAGCAGACGGTTGGCATTTGTGCAGCCGGCCAGACCGTTCACTACAGCCCATAGCCACGTTCGGAGTCTGCTGGCCAGGTCCACGGCCATGTTGGTGTTTCCAGGTCCACGGCCATGTCGGTGTTTCCAGGTCCACGGCCATGTCGATGTTTCCAGGTCCACGGCCATGTTGGTGTTTCCAGGTACACGGCCATGTTGGTGTTTCCAGGTCCACGGCCATGTCGGTGTTTCCAGGTCCACGGCCATGTCGATGTTTCCAGGTCCACGGCCATGTTGGTGTTTCCAGGTACACGGCCATGTCGGTGTTTCCAGGTCCACGGCCATGTTGGTGTTTCCAGGTCCACGGCCATGTTGGTGTTTCCAGGTCCACGGCCATGTCAGTGTTTCCAGGTCCACGGCCATGTTGGTGTTTCCAGGTCCACGTCCATGTCGGTGTTTCCATCCAGACTCGCCACTCGTTGGAGGTCATCAACAGCACGCGACTCATTGGGGGCTGCAAGCTGAGCCCGCAACCGCGACCCGCGGGGGCCACAAGCCGAGCTCGTGACTTGCTGGAGGCTGTAAGCCAGACCCGCTGCAGGCCACCACCAGCATCGGCATTCAGCTTATCATTGCTGCGGGGAAGCTGGGACAACACAGGCTAAACTAAGCCAGCTTAGCCTTGCCCGCAGCTTGTGGGAGGCCCCAGCCAGGACAGTGGCTCGTCGGTGTGCGCCAACGGCCCCTTGGACCACCGGAGATTCCACCCAGGCCCACAGCTTGTCACGGCTTGTCGGAGGTCGCCACTAGCATCAGCAGTCAGCCTGTCATCCCCACAGAGAAGCTGGGACATCACAGGCTAAGCTAAGCTAGCCTGGCTTCGGTAAGATAGCTTTCAGTGTTTGGGAACTGCAGTAGCATGATTAATCTTTAATCAAAACCTACTACATCCTGAAAACAGCATAGCCTATAAAACTTTTCAAAAAGACATGGAGGAATTAAAAGAGTCTATGAACATGTTGTCCATGGAAATGGCTTCTCTGATAAAACAAAACCACATCATTACAGAAATTCTGGGAGAAACAGTTACAATGTCTGAATTCTGAACAGGAACAGAAAATCTTTTATCTGGAAATTCGGGTGTCTGATTTGGAACAGTACTGGTGAATAGACAACGTCATCATCTCCGGACTAAAAATCAGACCAAGGAACTTTTCATAAGCTGTTACGGGAGTTAGTTCTGATGACGGTGGACATGAGGAAACAACAGAGGAACAGGTGACTGCATTCCTTCATAGCAAGCGTATTGTCATTAATAAAGAAAATATTGAAGCATGTCACACTCTGCCGACTCGTGATAAGACTTCCACTCCACCATCATCATTCGATTTGCAAATAGAAGGCACAAAATTGAATTGCTCAAACAGGGAAAGAAGCTGAAAGGCACAAACATTTACATAAATGAGCACCTTACTAAGACTAATGCATACATTGCTAGAAAAGCCAGGCTCCTTAGAAAACAGGGTAAAATTCATTCAGTCTGGGTCACACATTGCAAGGTTTTCATCAAATTAAAGGATGCCCCTGAAAATTCCAGAGGTCTGTGTATCAGGAATTTGAGTCAGTTGGAACAATTTGAATGAGGATGTTTCACCAATTGTAAAGGGACAAATTCTGTACCATGTTTAGCTTCACATCATGAAGTTAGACTTTACGTAACTGCATTTTTGGACTGTGGATTACATTTCTTGTAAGATGGCAACTGAGTTTTCAAAATTCACTCCTGCACAGGAGCTCAATTTAAAAAATTTTGATGACACCGAACATAGGTTTCATAACATTGAAAATAATATTGATCCCTATTGTTTCTTTCTTGAAAATAGAAATCATCATTGTAATTATTTTACTGAGGAACAATTCTGGCAATATTCCTTCACAAATGGAGCATTCTCTATTATGCATTTTGATAGCAGAAGCCTTCCTATGAACTTTTCCAAAATCCAGGCCTATTTGAAAATTGCTAATAAATATTTTTCAGTTATTGCAGTTACTGAAACGTGGTTAAGAGACAAGTATGTTGATTCTGTCCAGCTGGAGGGTTATGATTTTTTTTTTTTTTGCCACCAATAGGGCACATAAATGGGGTGGTGGTGTGGCTCTTTATGTCAGATCTAGTCACTACTGTGAAATCGTTCCAAATATGTCATTTTCCTTGGACGGCGTTATGGATTGTGTTACTGTGGAGATTATTTGTGAAAAATTAAAAACATAATTATAAGTTGTATTTACAGAGTTCCCGGATCAAATGTTAACATTTTTGTGGAGACAATGACTGAAATGTACCACTCAGTGAAAAACAAGAACCTTTAATTTGTTTGTGGAGACTTTAACATAGATTTTCTAAACCCATCCATCCATTTTCTTCTGCTTAATCTGGAGTCGGGTCGTGGGGGCAACAGCTCGAGCAAAGCCACCCAGACCTCCTGATCCACACACACCTCCCCCAGCTCCTCCGGGGGAACCCAGAGGCGTTCCCAAGCCAGCCGAGAGATGTAGTTCCTCCAGCATGTCCTGGGTCTTCCCCGGGTCTTTCCCGGTCTTCCTCCTCCCCATGGGACGTGCCCGGAACACCTCTCCAGCAAGGCGTCCAGGGGGCATCCAGAAAAGATGACTGAGCCACCTCAGCTGGCAAATTTCGACATGGAGGAGCAGCGGCTCGACTCCAAGCTCCTCCCGAGTGACCGAGCTCCTCACCCTATCTCTAAGGGAGCGCCCAGCCACCCTGCAGAGGAAACTCATCTCGGCTGCTTGTACTCGCGAACTCATTCTTTTGGTCATGAGCCAAATCTCATGACGATAGGTGAGGGTCGGAACGTAGAACGATCAGTAAGTCGAGAGCTTTGCCCCCCTACTCAGGTCTCTCTTCACCACGACAGTCCAATACACCCTGGCGGAACCCTGTGTCAGCAAGGTCTTCAACTCCCACCTCCGGGAGAGCTTCTCCCAGATCCCAGGGGAGGTTGAAGACATGCTGTCCGTGGAGTGGACCATGTTTTCCACCTCCATTGTCGATGCGACCACTCATAGCTGTAGTCACAAGGTCTCTGGCGCCTGTCGCGGCAGCAATCCCCAAATCCGGTGTTGGACGCCGGAAGTAAGGGATGCCGTCAAGCTGAAAAAGGAGTCCTACTTGTCTTTGTTGGTAAGTGGGACCCCGGAGGCAGCTGACAGGTACCGGCAGGCCAAGCGTGCTGCAGCCTGTGTGGTCGCAGAGGCAAAACTCAGGTTTGGGAGGAGTTCAGAGAGGCCATGGAGAAGGACTATCGCTCGGCCTCGAGGGAAATTCTGGCAAACCATCTGACGCCTCAGGAGGCAGAAGCAGCTCTCTACCCGCACTGTCTATGGTGCGGGTGTGGAGCTGTTGACCCTGACTGGGGATGTTGTCGGGCGGTGGAATACTTCGAGGATCTCCTCAATCCCATCGTCACGTCTTCCGAAGAGGAAGCAGAGACTGGGGACTCAGAGGCGGACTCATCCATCACCCAGGCTGAAGTCACCGAGGTGGTTAGAAAGCTCCTCGGTGGCAAGGAGAACTGAAAGAATTGAGAAGAATAAGAGAATAATTGGCTGAATCATCATATAACTGGGATGAAGATGTTAAAATTTAGCTAACTTTCACAGACCAGATTAGTGGAAGAACCAGATTTCTTTTGCTTATTTTAAAATACCACAAGCAGCTGCAATTTTGGGATTGAGGAGTCATGTTCTCATCCTTAAATAAACGTTTCACTATTGTGAGCTCATTGTTTTTGAGTTGTGAAATATTTTGTCAAAGTTGCTGAAGGTTTTTGTTTTTTTTAATTTATTTATTTATTTTGTTGAATTTGTGATGTAAACAGTCAAACTTTGTGTCCAAAAGCTTTTCTCAGACTGTGAGTAGAGGACGGATCTCGATGGTGTTGGGGAAGAAGATGAGGGAGGTTTCAAATTTTCACACAAATTCAAATGTGTTTTATGTGTGTAAGTATTTTTGTTATGCTGAGCAGGAACTCAGTTATGTAAAAGTTATATGTATAATGGTTACTGTAAGGAACCACCGAGTTTGTACTTGCAAATGAGTATGTTTGCGTATGTTTAACAGGTATGTTGGGTGAAACGAAAAGCTGAACTACCGCATCCAGGGATTTATTGGGGAAAAAAACACACTGTGCTAAGAATTTGCTTCCTAAAACGTCTGCTGCTGGTTAAATTCAAGTAAAATTTTTGCTGCAAACATCTGGCTTTCCAGAATTGAATGTGCAAATCAGGATTTATACCGTCAAAAAATGCGGGGTGTTTCCTGCACAGATCTGCAGTGCCGTGCTAACTTAGTGTTAGCCGCTAACATGCTAACTGATGTTAAAAGGAGCAAATGAATTCACTCGCACAAATCTGCAAGGATCAATCTAATATAAGGTAACTGACAAAAATGATGAGTTGGCTTGCCGATTTTTAAACTTACAACACACTAAAGATTAAAACTTAGCAGCGTCACATAGGCTGTTAACCTCCGGTAAGACTAATTCGAAACCACGGGACGTCACAAATTTAAGCATTCCCGTAAGGTGCATTGTGGGAGCTACTGTGATTTCAGTAACATTGGTCCACATGACCCAGAAATGGCCAAAAGATGGTTTTACAAGTTTATTTCGCCTTTTTTAAGCAGAGAACTAACAGCTCATTTAAACATAGACTGACTACAGAGTAAGTCCTCGGATGAAAGCCCCACCTTTCTGAATGTCCAAACCTTGTGAGCAGTGCTGCCATCTACAGGTGGCAGACTGCATTGCATCCTATCTGGCTCAGAAAGATCATTAACCTTGTGAACACTTTGGTCAGTTTAATGCTGAAAAAACTAAAGTTAATCAATTCCACTTATTGTTTTGTTTTAGTAAGGATTAAACAACAAGAAGCCATGCATTATACGGTTTGAATGCACAACGCGGAGTCTAAAACGACGCGAAGTGGAGTGGTGTTACTCCGGGAAGTGCATTCAAACCGTATAATGCACGGCTTCAAGTTATTTAATCCGCTTATACCATGGTCCCACACAGTGATCTAACACACAAATATTTATTTAAGTTAACAGAACTTGATAAAAATGCGTAAGTATTTGGGACTATTTTATGCCAGTCTCAAGATATTTTCATCCTTGGCAACAGTTCTCTTCTTCTTTCCTGTCTTCAATCTTGTCCAGTTCGTCCGATGTTAAATCTTTATGCCGTTACTTTTGCTGTTCTTCTCGTTTGCTCTCCTCCTCTTCCCATTCCTCAAGCATTTTATTTTGGCCAAAAATGTTAAAATCACTTGGAAATCCATGTTTTATTGCATTTCTGTCATTCACCTGTCAAAACACAGCTGATCGGCACCAACTGATTTGTGCGTTGCTATGGTGATGACTAGAGCGGAGTGATATTACAGTGACTTAACTCGCCGAACTACGTGTGCGTATACACGAAAATAATGCACACCAGTTAGACATGGAATTCTCACTGACCATGGTATAAATGATTATAATCACTTTCAACTAATTAAGCTGGTACCCACCTGATTCAAATTTGCAATTACAGCATTTATTGACTGGCTCCCTCATGTTAATAAATTTGAGATTACGCATTTCTAAATCAAATTCATTTGTACTTCATTTGTACTTCATGAATTCTGCATTCAGCATTGAAGTAATTATACAATGAAGTTATATATTGCCGAAAGCCAATATTTTGCTTGAAACAATCTTCCTAATAAAATTAATTTGCAAATTTTAATTCAACTTCTTAATCAAATTTAACTAATACTTTAATTAATTACAAGCACATTATTAGTTTTATTATAAGTTTTAGCTCACAGAAAAAGTTTGGGTGTTGTTTTTCAGATACCACTAATTAAAGGAAACACTCCTTTTTCCTTTACAGAGTTTGAAAATTTCTCTTGAAACTAATTGGAGAGATCCCTTACAGTGAATCACATTCTTTGTACGCACCTGTAACTGGTATCTTTGTGAATAATTGTGTATTTTGAATTAATCTGCTAATTTTAATTCATCAGGGAAGAAGTTGTGTGCAAAAGTGGCTCTGAAACTCCCAGCCACACGGATTCCGATGATTCATTCAAGCAGGTATGAGTCAATCTGACAGCAGAGTCCATACCTGGATATGCTGACTAATTCGATCTGCTATATGGAAGAAGGTGAGCACAGAAATGATGGACCACTTTAGTCAAGCTGTGAAAACACCCCTACAGTGAAAGAGCTTAGCCAAAATGCCAGGAAAATTAACCAGAACCATAATCCTAAAACAGACTAACTACACTGTTAAATTTATAAACCTACAAAGCATAACAGACATTATCGATAAGTCGGTCACCCAAGTGGGGACGGAAACTATCGAATTAAAACTTAATGTAATTCTAACTTGGCTGTTTAACCAGGATAGTCCCACTGACATCAAGCTCTTTTTATGAAACCTGGAATGAGAGTAGAAATGTTGATCTTACTTATACAAATAATAATAATAATAATGTTGGGTATTTTCTCCTCCAAACATTCTTAAAACCTTTGATAAGACAAACAGAGTCAAGAAACACCAGTGAGACAGAAAGTCAAATTAATCACGCGCGGAGTGCGGCCAGGCTGTACACCAAGGCTACACTAAAGTCTGGCCTGTGCTCCCGCTCTTTTTATTAGAGAAGCCCTCATTACATCATAAAACTTGTCCTAAGGGGGGGGGACAACGCGAGACAAGTTTCTTCCCGTAACATAAACACATACGTCAATAAGTGCAGCTGTAAGGAAAAACAGTTTCTTTCTTTTACTCTTATCGTCGAAGGTCAGCACATCCTGTTTGTCTGTTGCAGTTATCAGCTGTTGTGCATCTGCCTGGAGTATCCTGGTCTTCACACTAAGCATCACATCACAACAGTCAAAACAACCTTCAGTTCTTTTACTCCCAGTTCAGCCTGATCCCGTCATGCTTCACTCCCAGTCATTAGCGGCTACGAAAACAAGTTGTATAATAATAATAATAAGTACATCCAGCTCTTCATTCCCAGTTCAGATTGACCCCAGCATGCTAAAACAAGGTTGAATAACACGTACATTCTCGGGGTTAGGTGCAAACAGCACAACACCGTTCTCATGAGAAAAAAGACAAAGGTACAAATGTTTAACAGTGATAACATATATACAAAATCTTTAACATTCCCCTCCTGTTTATCGCCTGTTAAACATACAGTAGTAGTTATCACCTAGCTTAGCAGTTCTTTTTGAGATTTTCACTAAGAGGTTCATCATGGTATGTTCTATAGGCTTACACCCCAGAGGTGATGTCATCATTGTCACCATCATCGGTGTCTGGGTCATCATACTTCCATGGGTCTGGGTACAGGTCATGGGAGTCATCGTCCTCCTCGGTGTCGTCTTGCCCCAGGAGTGGATATGATGCTGGTCCCCCTCCTGGTCCTGGACTTATTGCTGCGGTTATCATTCTATTTACAAGGCCTCGGAGACATGGAATACAACAACATCCACACAATGTTAGAATTGCAGCAAATACTGCTATAGACACTAATAGTGAAGAAATCAAAGACCTCCATCTTCCCATCCCTTCCAGCCACCAATCCCAGCCTTCGGTGTTTACTCCACTGTGCTCTTTCATCTTCCTGTTCAACGTCCTCAGCCCGTCAATGGCTTGAGTGAGACTGCCGTCTGCAGCCGTGTTGTTGGGAATGAATGTGCAGCATTGTTCTCCGAACATGGCACAAACACCTCCTTTCTCCGCCAACAACATATCCAGAGCAATACGATTCTGGAAGGCCATAAGGGACGTGGCTTCTAACTGTGAATGGACAGCCTTAAATCCTTCCTCAGTCCAATTTCCTAATTTCTGTACATTGTAGTGGATGTAGTTTATTCTGTCCACGTTTTTATTAATTGAACACCACCAACAGATGGAAGATTCGAATCCAGCTGCTATTTGATCAACCAGTTTATACTCGTCAGGCACTCCTCTGGGGACTCCTATTGCGTCAATATATGTTGGATTTCCTACTCCTTTCCACTCTCTTTTTACTCTATGTCTGGCTATGCCTTTCTGCCAATCTTCAGGAATAAGAGAGGCTGCATATGTTGTAACGTCTTCAGGGGTCATGGGTATGGCTTTAACTGGTAACAATAATGATATTAATGCACAATAACCTGACACATTTCGTGGCAGTCTGTCAAAGATTCTGTTATCACCACACCACCACCATACGTCACTCCTACCGACAGGTTTGAATGTGGGAGTACTATGGACCACATTCTTACACCAGGCAGTGTGGCTTAAGCTACCCAAAGTCTTACTTGTCCCTGTCAAGTGTACACATGTATGGTTAGCATGCCCAACTTTGCTTGAAAATAAAGGTTTGATCTTAGTCAATTTGGTCAATGGATAGATCTTGTCCCACTTAGAACAATTGTTGTTTGCTGCAATGTATGTCTGTGTCATAACAGTCAGCAGACAGTCTTTGGGTAATGCTGCCGGTATCACCTGTAATATAGGTCTGGGTCCCATACATACAACACAGTCCTTCTTTGCTGCTAGTCCTGCTTGTTCTGCCATTAAAAGCCAATTGTTATTTTGTCCACTAATTCCTGTAGTTACTAGGAACCAGTCATCTGCCTTCATGTCTTTTGTGCCTTGTTCGGACATCCCCTTTGCTTGTATGGACACCCCCTTTGCTTGTATGGACACCCCCTTTGACGTACTTAATTCGGTCAATATTGGTTGCTGTACTCTATCTGTTTCACAGAGGAAAAAATGGAAATATGGATCTTTTCCTGGTTTGTATACCCAAAGGAGGAACAACCAACAGTCTCCCTCTATATCAGGTGGGAATACGGTTCCTTTTTCTGTGGTATTCACCACTATAAACAGCTTATCATCTGTTTGATGCATTTTGAGAATTTGACTCTGGTACTTAGCCCACTCGGTTTGTGCCCATCTTGGTGTCCATCTACTCCATTCATCGGCTACCAACGTTTCCCATCTCTTATCTTGTTGATCATTAGTCATATACCATGAGAAACTATTTCCGTAATTAGTCCCTCTGTCACCATCCCTTATTCCATGGGTAAGAGCACTATATGGTACAGAGATGACCGCAGAAGCATTTCTAGGAATGCAGGCTTGTACACCAAATCGGTACGCATTGTTCCTATCACAGCTATGTACTGTGGCATTTATTATCGGACTGGGGTCTTCGTTACTTCTTTTTGGTCTCTGCAATCTGCGGAGGTGATCCTTATCATCATGTCCCGTGCTTATGGCTTTTAATAATAAGCCCAATCCAAAAAAGAAAAGTAGCATAACAAGGACTGTCCATGGGGTCCAGAAACCCTCGTTCTTTTGTTTTTTTCTTTCGCCATTTCTGCACACTACAGCACACCTATGTTCAGAACAGTGGCTTCTTAATGTCTTCTGCTAGCTTTCGTGTCTAACCTGGATCTTAACACCAAGCTCACACACTATTACTAGTCTTGTCCTACTGTTCTTACTGTTTGTCTGTGTCTGCAGAAATGACTTTCTTACAGTGAGTCAAATGAATCCATGTACTTCTTTCCCCAATTTTCAAGGCTGTGGGTGTTGTGAGTAGTACTTGATGGGGCCCTTCCCATTTAGGTGAATGCCAGTGTTTTCTCTTGATGCTTCTTATCAACACCCAGTCTCCAGGTACCACTTTAGGGTCCTCCTGTGGAGAAATGGGATCATCAGTGTTTGGAACTCTCCCTCGTTGTCCTTCTAACATTTTTCTCATGTAATCCGCCAAATTGGCTTCCTCAGGTACATCCCAAATTTGCCCATAATATGGCAATCGATATTTTCTGCCAAACAATGTTTCATACGGTGTCAACCCCATGGTACTAGTTATGTTTATATACATTTTTACCAAATCTACACAATGTGTCCATGGTCTGCCTGTTTCCTCCATTGTCTTTCTAAGTCTGTTTTTTACTGTTCCATTCATCCTTTCCACTAATCCGGCACTTTGTGGATGATAAGCACAATGATTTTTGAGATTGACCTGTAGCGCTTCTCCTACGTATTGCACTATTGTATTAACAAAATGCGCTCCATTATCTGAATAGACTGTTTCTGGTATTCCAAATCGTGGAATGATGTCTTTGCACAATGCCTTAGCCACTGTAAGTGCATCTGCATGTTTTGTAGGGAACAATTCTACCCATTTTGAGAAGGCATCAATTATGACTAAACAAAATTCCTTCCCTTCATGTTTACTCAGCTGTATATAATCCATATGAATCACTTGAAAGGGATATTGTGGTGTTGGAAATTTGCCTCTTTGGGGTCTCAAATTGCCTTGTGAGTTGTGTTTTGCACATATCATGCATGCTCTACAATGCTGTTTTGCATATGCATCGAACCCATAAAGACAAAAAATAGATTGCAATTGCGATATCATACCCCCTGATGAGACATGCGTCACGCCATGGCTCATAATAGCTGCCCATTTAAACATATTTTTTGGCAATATGGGTTTCTTTTGTGGTCATACGTACAAATCATTTGCATACGTAGCTCCTTTATTTATCCACATCTGTTTTTCTCTTTCAGTTGCCTGCTGTTGCATGTCAGCAAGCAGTGTATGACCTAAATGCAAATCTGGAGTGGTTTCCTGTACAACAAAAATAGAAGAAGCTGCTGCTGCCTCTTTTGCTGCTCTGTCAGCAAAATCATTTCCTTTTGAAATACTGTCAGAGCCTTTGGTGTGAGCCGCACATTTGCATATAGCAATTTGGTTAGGCAATCTCACAGCCTTCAGTAGTGCAGTTAGGAGAGTGGCATGAGTCACTGGCTTTCCAGATGATGTCACCATTCCACGCTCTTCCCACAGTTTTGCAAACACATGCACTGTGCTGAAAGCGTACTGGCTGTCTGTATAAATTGTTACAGCCGTACCTTTAAACAGATAGCAAGCTGCAGTTAAAGCAACTAATTCAGCTGCTTGTGCTGAAAATGACGATGGCAATGAAGCAGAATCCAATACTTCTGAATTTGTGACAACAGCATATCCAGATTGTGTTTGTCCATAAGCGTTTTTAGTGGAAGAACCATCCACATACACAATTGTACTGTTTGGGATGGGTGTGTCCTGGAGGTCTGGGCGTGCTTTCGTACAGACTGTAGCTACATCAAGACAATTGTGCGGCTCACCATCCTCAGGTAAGGGTATCAATGTGGACGGATTCAATGTTGTACAGCGCTCTACCGTAAGGTGTGGTTGTGATAATAGCAAGGACATGCACGAAAGATGTCTTGCTGGGGACAAAAGGCTCATGTTTGTCTGCAACAGAAGTGCAGAAACTGCATGTGGAACTTTCAGTGTCAACTGATGGAATAGAACAACATTACTGCTACTTTGAACAGCCATAGAGGCTGCAATAACAGCTTGTACGCATGGTGGTAGAGCACTTGCCACTGCATCCAATTTAGATGAGTAGTAGGCAACTGGCCTCAATTTTGAGCCATACACTTGAACCAAAACACTAGTCATGAACTTATTCTTACAATCAACTGTTTGAATGAATGGTTTACTATAATCTGGTAGTGCCAAAACTGTGGATGACACTAATGTTTGTTTTACTTTTACAAAAGCTTCCTCAGCATCTTTGTTCCATTCCAACACGTTTGACATTGAAATATCATCCTTGTACATCAAATCAGAAAGTGGACTAGTCAATTCTGCATAGCAGGGAATCCATGCCCTGCAGTAATTAGTCAGTCCAAGAAATGACATCATCTGCTTTTTGGTTTGTGGTTTTGGAGCGTGCAAAATTGCTTCCTTCCTGTCAGACAGGATCGTGCGCCCTGTGGCTGATAATTCATGTCCTAAATATTTTACTTTATCCCTACACAACTGAACTTTGTTTTTACTCACTTTGTGGCCATTATCAAATAAGAAACATAATAATGCTACTGTGTCAGTTATGCAGTTTTCTCGTGTGTCAGAGGCAATCAAGATGTCATCAACATACACCAATAGTTGGCTATCTGCCGGTGGAACAAAATTGGCTAAACATGCTGACATGACTTGAGAATAAATAGTTGGACTCTCTGCGTAACCCTGCGGTAATCTGGTGAATGTATATCGTTGTCCCTTAAAGGTAAAAGCAAACCAGAATTGACTATCTGGATGTACTGGCACAGAGAAAAATGCATTACTTATGTCAATTACTGAGAAACTATTAGAATTTGGTCTCAGCGAATTTAACAAGGTGTGTGGATCTGGAACGCATGGTGCTCTTTTAATCACAGCAGCATTTACTGCCTGCAGATCTTGAATCATTCTCCACCCCACTGAGGGCGGAGCCTTTTTTACAGGAAATATGGGTGTGTTACATGGTGAATCTGGACATGGCACTATTACTCCTGCTGTTAATAAATTCTCTACTACTGGCCTGATTCCTTCAATTGCATCAGGTTTCAATGGATACTGTCTTACACATGGTCTGTATTCTGTTTTTGGTCTTATAACTACAGGTTGTGCATTTTTTATCAGTCCTACGTCTGAAGGACCTGTTGTCCACAATCCTGATGGTACCGAAGAGAGAAAATCATCTTCTTCAGGACTCAACTGAAACACTCAGGATTGTGAAGTGGACACATCAATGTGTGTTCCAGCTGTCAGCACCAATGAGACATTAACTGGCACTTTGTACAATTTAGTTGATGGACTGAACTCCGTTCGTGGTCCAACTCTGCTCCAATCAGTGGCTGACAAAGCTGTTATGACTGTCAGTCCCAATTCTTGCCATTCTGTCAAATATGGCTTACAAAGTGACACATGCAAAGGCATACCTGTGAATCTCAATTTTAAAATGTCTTCAGTGGCACCTGTCACTGTTATGACAGCTGTTGAGTTGCCATCATGAATCAAATCGGTCATTGTCAGCTTCACAGGTGAAACGTTTTTCAATTTGTTTTCATAGTCACCATCCGGACCTGGAGGATCTTTATGCCACATTGTGACATGCAGGTCAGGTGGTGACATCTTTTGTTCAGGATTTTTTAGTAGGGCTGTCGCTTGCAAGACGACATCTTTACCCCATCCTGCAGCATCTTCTTCTGAAATGTCAAATGTATAGTAATAGTGGAATGTGGGGTCATCGCTTTCTTCTCTTACCATGTTAACGCCTCCTGTGTGTTCAACAACTAATTTCCCTTGTTCCACAATTATGGACAAGCCCAATGCAGTCAATCCGTCTCGTCCTAAAAGGTTAACTGGACATTGTGGCATGTTCAACACTGACATAGTACATGTCAGGCCAAATGGATCTGTCAACGTTATGGGTTTAGTGATAGGGACGTCTGATGTTTGTCCATTTGCAGAGCGAACCCTAAAGATTTCGTTGCTTAATTGATGGACAGGTATGTTGTCATTACATGTGGTTCTACATGCTCCTGTATCACAAAGGAATGTCACTGGTCGTCCATTTACCAACAAAGTCACTTCTGGTTTTGGTACCGGATTTCCCAGTAAGGCACACAGATCCATATCACAATCAGACTGCCTATCTGATGTGGAATCATGGATTATGGATTCTAGTCATTGTGGATACTGTGGCTGCGGAGGATTATTCCGTTGTGGAATTCCTCCTGCTGCTCCCTCAGTAGGTGGATTCGGACAATTTCTATACATATGTCCCTCTCTCCCACAGTTCCAACAAATCAGGGGACCACGTGGTGGCCCTCCCTGTCTGTGCTGCTGTTGTGGTTGCCATGGTCCTTGACGTTGTGGCTGTCCACCTTGTCTGTTTTGCCATGGCTTTTGGGGGCGTTTGCACTGCTTCTGCTGTCTTAAGTTACCCTGTTGGTAACATATTTCATCATCTCCGTGTGCTACATACACTCCTTTGTTGCTGTTCCCTGTCTTTTTCTGCTTTAAGACTCCTTCTGCATGACAGCAGTGTGTATGTGTTTCTTCCAATGTGCCTGTAGGCAATCCAATCCAATGTTTCTGTATCCAAGCTTTTATATCCTTATTGGAATGTTGGATCAGAGCGTTTTTCAATTGTTGTTCATACACTGGTGTTCCTGGCAATATGCCACTATGGACCCTAAATACACTCTCAAATCTGCATCTAAACTCTGTCCATGGTTCTCCTTCTTTCTGTGTTGTCCTGGTAATTTCAGTGTAATTTATTTTTGGTCCTAACACACCTTTTGCTCGTGTAATCATAGCTTCCACTCTTGTTTTCAAGACTGGATCATCATGTGGCAACGGTACGCCATCCTGGTCTGCAGGATTCCAGTCTCCGCGTATCTGACTCCATTTAGGGCCACATGCTTTCATCCACACCTGTTGGACTTCAGGTCCACTAAGGTGGTAAGAATTTCTAATGTTTTCTATATCCTGCATAAATCCCTCGATATCGACATGTGGCGATGGTATCATGTCGACTGCTGCTTTGATATCATCAGCATTCCATGTTCGATATACGAGCATGGTTGATCGATGTCCTGCTGTTCCTGCACAAGGATTTGGTACTTCTATCATAGGATAGGCACCTCCCTGGTCACTGTGTTCCACCATGGGAGGGGCTGTGGGCACTTTCGCTTGACTGCGTGTTTGTGGTTTTTCTGGTTTTTCTGGTTTTTCACTTTTACCTTAGGTTTTACTGCTAAATCATACTGTGGTGGCGGTACATCGTCATCCTCTGGTAGAGGAGATAAAGGTGTTGTTGTCACCGACGATCCAGCCGGCGGTGGTTGTTGAGGCTGTTCTGGTTCTCTGTGCTGAATTATCACATCTTCTTCTGCCTTACCTACAGCTTTCTTTTTCCTTGCTTTCTCTAATCGTCGCTTCTCTGCTCCCTTCCGTCTGTTCTCTGCTTCCTCCTCCCAAAATGCCACTAAATCTGCCCCTACTTTCTGCATCTTTTTCTCATCACCTTTATGTTCCTGTTCTAACTCCTTCTTTAGTTTCTGTATACTGATCAGGTTCAGTCGTCCGTCAAAGTCATGTTTATTTATCCAGGTCTCCAATTTCTTTGTTGCTTTTGGATTTTTTGCTTCCATAAATTTCCAGTCGTCAGTGGATAAATTTTCCTTATTTTTAGACGTCTTACCCCCCATTTTTATTATCCCTTGTTATAATTTGGACTTCAGACGGGGGCACACCTAGGGTGTTCTAAATCTGAAGTTTTCACACTTTCTTTGGACGTGACAATTAATTTGCCGTCGTGTGGTTGATTCCTTTCACCTCCCCGTAGGAAGCGGAATCACTTGCCTCTGTATCCGCACACGGTTGCCACTAACGTTGTCCAAAGTATTACACTTTCACACAGTTATTCTATTTACACTTACACAAAACACTATTTACACAAAAAAACACTTTTTAATAACCGTACGCGTATTCTTAGGCCAGGGGAGCTCGCCCTCCCGTGAAATTTAACTAATGTCCTGCATTAGGGGACTCCGCCGTCCCTGCCAGATTTAACTGCTTTTTTACAGTGCACGTATTTCTACCCGGGATTTCCTTTACGTATTAAAACAGAGGAGTCCGTACCCTCCTTCCGGAATTTAACTACGGGCGTCCCTCGCAACCGTAGAGGAGTCCGCCCTCCTCGCGGATTTTAACTGCTTTGCATTAACAGACGATTCCACGCCATCGCTTACGGAGTTTAACTGTTTATGTGATCTGATCACCACTCACTCAGTACTGTTACAAAGAAATTCTACTCACTGACTCGACCTCCTGTCTGTCTTCTTCTGGAAAATCTCGTCAACCAGACGATGCCAACGGTGGTCGACAATTGCAGACACGATCAATCGATCGGACCTTGGCCAAGGATTTACGTCTGGACTTGGCGACCCCCGCCGGACACCTCCGGTGTTGTTGAGCTCCCGGACGTAGCCCCCAGTCAATGTTGGGTATTTTCTCCTCCAAACATTCTTAAAACCTTTGATAAGACAAACAGAGTCAAGAAACACCAGTGAGACAGAAAGTCAAATTAATCACGCGCGGAGTGCGGCCAGGCTGTACACCAAGGCTACACTAAAGTCTGCCCTGTGCTCCCGCTCTTTTTATTAGAGAAGCCCTCATTACATCATAAAACTTGTCCTAAGGGGGGGGGGGGGGGGGGGGACAACGCGAGACAAGTTTCTTCCCGTAACATAAACACATACGTCAATAAGTGCAGCTGTAAGGAAAAACAGTTTCTTTCTTTTACTCTTATCGTCGAAGGTCAGCACATCCCGTTCGTCTGTTGCAGTTATCAGCTGTTGTGCATCTGCCTGGAGTGTCCTGGTCTTCACACTAAGCATCACATCACAACAGTCAAAACAACCTTCAGTTCTTTTACTCCCAGTTCAGCCTGACCCCGTCATGCTTCACTCCCAGTCGTTAGCGGCTACGAAAACAAGTTGTATAATAATAATAATAAGTACATCCAGCTCTTCATTCCCAGTTCAGATTGACCCCAGCATGCTAAAACAAGGTTGAATAACACGTACATTCTCGGGGTTAGGTGCAAACAGCACAACACCGTTCTCATGAGAAAAAAGACAAAGGTACAAATGTTTAACAGTGATAACATATATACAAAATCTTTAACAAATAATAATAACTAGAAGCACTCAGAGAGTGCAAACCTCTGCCAAGGCCATGGGGTCACTGACACCATAACATCTACACGCCGTGGAATCATTGAACCTAGAAAAGTCTAACAATGATGTTTGCTCAGTAGTAAAAAAAAAGTTTCATCTGCTGTGACTGGATAGCATGTATCCTTAGTGCTTGGCATCACAGTTTATTGCAACTTGCACTTTTCCCAGAAGCTACTGTCATCTGAGCACTGATATTGATATTGCATGTGCTTATAGAGAAAAACAAATGAGACAAAATTCAATTTATTATTCAACTAAACTGCAAATATATGAATTTTTTAACATTTATGAAACACTTCTCTAAACAAGGCCATAGGGTCACTGACCCTAAAGAGATTCCCTCCTTGGCACAGTGATCTATTTCTTTTTGTCTCTTTCTCTAAAATTGTATATAATAATCATTAGATTGTTATATAAACAAAAATAAATTTAAGAAATATTACAATTTCAAAACAAATGCACCCAAATGTGATGACAGCTGCAATTGCTTAATGCTAACTGAAAAAGCCATAGACATGCTAAGGCGTTAGCATCGGGATCCGGATCGTGATTGTTCCTCTTGTCATTTCCAACCACTCCACAAAATTTCAACAAAAATAAATTTAAGAAATATTACAATTTGAAAACAAATGCACCCGAACGTGATGACGGCTGCAACTGCTTAATGCTAACTTTTAACATTGAAAATGCCATAGACATGCTAACACATTAGCATCAGGATCCGGATCACCACTAAAATTTAATCACTTGTTCTGCTTGTCATTTCCAACCACTCCACAAAATTTAATCAAAATCTGTTCAAAACCTTTTGAGTTATCCTGCTGACAGACAGACAAACAAACAAACAAATGCGACCAAAAACATAACCTCCTTGGCAGAGGTAATAATAATAATAATATAATAATACAGAAAAAAATCATGATAACAAATTCATAAAACTAATGAAGTAAGTTAAATGACTAAAATATATGACAGACCAGAGTTAGTAACAAACGAACGGTATGTTGATGAATCCATGAATAACAAAGGGGCTACAGATTGCAGATGAAGAGAAAAATCTTTAACATGAGCAATTATATACGAGGGCTGTCAATAAAGTAATGGTCCGTTTTATTTTTTTCAAAAACTATATGGATTTCATTCATATGTTTTTACGTCAGACATGCTTGAACCCTCGTGCGCATGTGTGAGTTTTTCCACGCCTGTCGGTGACGTCATTCGCCTGTGAGCACTCCTTGTGGGAGGAGTCGTCCAGCACCTCGTCGGAATTCCTTTGTCTGAGAAGTTGCTGAGAGACTGGCGCGTTGTTTGATCAAAATTTTTTCTAAACCTGTGAGACACATCGAAGTGGACACGGTTCGAAAAATTAAGATGGTTTTCAGTGAAGATTTTAACGGCTGATGAGAGATTTTGAGGTGATTCTGTCGCTTTAAGGACTTCCCACGGTGCGAGACGTCGCTCAGCGCTCTCAGCCGCCGTCGTCAGCCTGTTCAAGCTGAAAACCTCCACATTTCAGGCTCTATTGATCCAGGACGTCGTGAGAGAACAGAGAAGTTTCAGAAGAAGTCGGTTTCAGCATTTTATCCGGATATTCCACTGTTAAAGGAGATTTTTTTAATGAAAGACGTGCGGACGGATCCACGCGTCGGGACGCAGCCGACGCGGTGCGGCAGCACAGGAAAAACACCTCCGTGTTGATAACCATTTGTAAAATCCAGGCGGCTTTTGATGGCTTTCAGTGGAGTGAGTATATGAGAAATTGTTTAACAGGCAGGACATGTTCCAACTTGTCCTTAAGGCTTTCAACAGAGGCTTTCCACAGGCATGGAAAAACTCACGCATGCGCACGAGGGTTCAAGCATGTCTGACGTAAAAACATATGAATGAAATCCATATAGTTTTTGAAAAAAATAAAAAGGACCCTTACTTTATTGACAGCCCTCGTATATATAAAAAAAATAGAATTAAGTTTGCGGACAGAAGGACAAATATGATGCACAAAAAATAAATTAACCATTAAGCATTATGACATCTTGCAAGAAGCAATATGACAGTGAATCATTTGAAAAATAAAGATAATATCAAAAGCGTGGGAGATTTTAAATGAATTCAGCGAACTGGAAGAAAGTTATTGAAGACTGCCCTGCTTAGTTTTACATGACTGCTGACAAAATGTTTAAGGGTAAACACCTATAGCAGATAATTTCAATGAGTACATTGTTAATATGTATAAAAGTTATGCCAATTTACTTGCGTTTCCTTAAACATTTTCCAGGAATAATAATGCAATCAGTATAATTTTGGACTCAGTGGTTATTACAGAACCGGATGAAAAAGAAATAATTGACATAGTATGTGAATTAAAAGGTTCAAAACAACAGACAGTTTTAATTTTGATATGTTTCTGGTAGGTTCAACCCCTATCAAGGAGAGAGGTTCCTGAGCCGAGGCTGTGCGTGGAGGTGAGGCCCACCAGATCTAACTGGTATCGCTCCACAAGCTCTGGCTCCTTCCCCCACAGCGAGGTGACGTTCCACACCCTCAGAGTTTCCAATGCCACCCGGGTCTGGTCCGCTCAAGGCCCTCGAATTTCACTGCCACCCATGGGACAGTGCACCCGACACCAGCGGTTCCCCCTGCAGGTGATGAGCCCACAGGGTGGAGCTGGAAGGTCCATGTTGCCTTTTCTGGCTGTGCCAGACTGGGCTCTGTGGCAAGCCCAGCCACCAGGCACTCGCTGACGGCCCTCCATCCAGGCCTGGCTCCAGACGGGGGCCCCGGGCTTCTTCCGGGCTGGGTCACAAAAGAGTGTGACCAGAGAGTGTGTGCCAATTACAGGGGCATCACACTACTCAGCCTCCCTGGTAAAGTCTACTCCGGGGTGCTGCAAAGGAGGGTTCAGGCGATAGTCAAACCTCAGACTGAATAGGAACAATGCGGGTTCCATCCTGGTTGTGGAACAACCGACCAGGTCTTCACTCTCACAAGGATCCTGTGTGGGAGAATGCCCATCCAGTCTACATGTGTTTTGTGGACTTGGAGAAGGCATATGATCAGGTACCCCAGGAGATACTGTGGGAGGTGCTGCAGAAATATGGAGTGAGGGAGCCCCTTCTCAGGGCCATCCAATCTCTGTACTCACAAAGCAAGAGTTGTGTTCGGATGCTCGGCGGTAAGTCAGACTCCTTTCTGGTGGGGGTTGGCCTCTGCCAGGTCTGTACCTTGTCACCAATCCTGTTTGTGATATTCATGGACAGGATATCAAGGCGTAGTCAGGGGGAGGAGGGTTTCCAGTTTGGTGGGCTCAGGGTCTCATCACTACTTGTTGCAGATGAAAATTTTAACGGCTGATGAGAGATTTTGAGGTTCCCACAGTGCGAGATGTCGCACAGCGGTCCCAGGCGCCGTCGTCAGCCTGTTTCAAGCTGAAAACCTCCACATTTCAGGCTCTATTGACCCAGGACGTCGTGAGAGGGCAGTTTCAGAAGAAGTCGGTTTCAGCATTTTTTCCGGATATTCCACTGTTAAAATTGATTTTTTTAATGAAAGACGTGCGGACGGGTCCGCGTGTCGGGACGCAGCCGGCGCGGTGCGGCGGCACAGGAAAAACACCTCCGTGTTGATAACCATTTGTAAAATCCAGGTGGCTTTTGATGGCTTTCAGTGGAGTGAGTATATGAGAAATTGTTTAACAGCTGGACATGTTCCAACTTGTCCTTAAGGCTTCCAACAGAGGTGTTTTTCCTGTGGCGGAGCATCGCAGCGGCTGCGAGCCGACGCTGCAATCCGTCCGCACGTCTTTCATTAAAAAAATCTCCTTTAACAGTGGAATATCCGGATAAAATGCTGAAACCGACAACTTCTGAAACTTCTCTGTTCTCTCACGACGTCCTGGATCAATAGAGCCTGAAATGTGGAGGTTTTCAGCTTGAAACAGTCTGACGACGGTGCCTGAGAGTGCTGTGCGACGTCTCGCACCGTGGGAAGTCCTTGAAGCAACAGTATCACCTCAAAATCTCTCATCAGCCGTTAAAATTTTCACCGAAAACCAGCTTAATTTTTCGAACCGTGTCCACTTCGATGTGTCTCACAGGTTTCGAAAAAATTTTGATCAAACAAAGCGCCAGTCTATCAGCAACTTCTCAGACAAAGGAATTCCGACGAGGGGCTGGACGACTCCTCCCACAAGGAGTGCTCACAGGCGAATGACGTCACCGACAGGCGTGGAAAAACTCACGCATGCGCATGAGGGTTCAAGCATGTCTGACGTAAAAACATATGAATGAAATCCATATAGTTTTTGAAAAAAATACAAAGGACCTATACTTTATTGACAGACCTCGTATACTAATCTGTTCTCTTGACAAAGAATTCTGTCACCCAGATGAAAGAGAATGACAAGCGACAAGCACATCGGTGCTTAGGTGGTGCAGTGGCTGGCACAGATAAAAGCATTTGCTGGCCTCCCATCCCTCCTGGCCATCTTTGATGACGACCACTCCACCTTTCACTGAGTATAGACTCAACAGTCAGGTCTACATTTACTGATTTCACTTTGTTGCTAAGGGTAATACATGTTCACTCCGAGATTAAAAGAAGTCAGGGAACAATGAGTCTTTGAATGCACCACCCTGCACGCACGCATGCGTGCGCACACACACACACACAGCTGTGCTTCACTGCCCAGTCCAGTTATTTTCACACTGCTGCAAAGAAATTGGCCACAACTCACTTCAGCAAATAACAGTCTGGATTGTATTTTAATTTTAGTTCTTGTTACAGCCTGGCATTAAAAATATGAGTTACTCAATCCACTGTTGTGTGGCTGGGGTGCCTGGCTGGCTTTTGTTTCTGTCTTCTGTTTTTCCTTCCAGGTGGCATGCGTTCAGGACTGAGTGGCTGATGTGTGGCTGAGTTATTAGGACCTCACCCTGATCACCTGAGGCTGGTCATGTGCAGCTCGTCAGGACTCACAGCTGTGGTGCATCTGTATAGATTGGGGCATGGTTGCATTTAAGTCTGGAGTACACAGTGTGTATTTGCCAGAGACTCGACCTTGTGACCAGACGGGTGAGATCGACGTTTGGAGAACCATCTCATCTTTATGGACGCAGAGACCGTACCAGGTTTGATGCCATGGTCTGTGAAAGAGGAGGGGGTGAGGTCTCACGCTCGTCAGCACACTTCCTGAGGTACTTTAGGTTTTGTTTTGTTTTGCCATAGGTATTAAAGGCACTGCGCTGCGGTGGTTTGAATCATATTTGTCTAATAGATTACAATTTGTTCATGTAAATGGGGAATCTTCTTCACAGACTAAAGTTAATTATGGAGTTCCACAAGGTTCTGTGCTAGGACCAATTTTATTCACTTTATACATGCTTCCCTTAGGCAGTATTATTAGACGGTATTATTAGACGGTATTGCTTAAATTTTCATTGTTACGCAGATGATACCCAGCTTTATCTATCCATGAAGCCAGAGGACACACACCAATTAGCTAAACTGCAGGATTGTCTTACAGACATAAAGACATGGATGACCTCTAATTTCCTGCTTTTAAACTCAGATAAATCTGAAGTTATTGTACTTGGCCCCACAAATCTTAGAAACATGGTGTCTAACCAGATCCTTACTCTGGATGGCATTACCCTGACCTCTAGTAATACTGTGAGAAATCTTGGAGTCATTTTTGATCAGGATATGTCATTCAAAGCGCATATTAAACAAATATGTAGGACTGCTTTTTTGCATTTACGCAATATCTCTAAAATCAGAAAGGTCTTGTCTCAGAGTGATGCTGAAAAACTAATTCATGCATTTATTTCCTCTAGGCTGGACTATTGTAATTCATTATTATCAGGTTGTCCTAAAAGTTCCCTAAAAAGCCTTCAGTTAATTCAAAATGCTGCAGCTAGAGTACTGACGGGGACTAGAAGGAGAGAGCATATCTCACCCATATTGGCCTCTCTTCATTGGCTTCCTGTTAATTCTAGAATAGAATTTAAAATTCTTCTTCTTACTTATAAGGTTTTGAATAATCAGGTCCCATCTTATCTTAGGGACCTCGTAGTACCATATCACCCCAATAGAGCGCTTCACTCTCAGACTGCAGGCTTACTTGTAGTTCCTAGGGTTTGTAAGAGTAGAATGGGAGGCAGAGCCTTCGGCTTTCAGGCTCCTCTCCTGTGGAACCAGCTCCCAATTCAGATCAGGGAGACAGACACCCTCTCTACTTTTAAGATTAGGCTTAAAACTTTCCTTTTTGCTAAAGCTTATAGTTAGGGCTGGATCAGGTGACCCTAAACCATCCCTTAGTTATGCTGCTATAGACGTAGACTGCTGGGGGGTTCCCATGATGCACTGTTTCTTTCTCTTTTTGCTCTGTATGCACCACTCTGCATTTAATCATTAGTGATCGATCTCTGCTCCCCTCCACAGCATGTCTTTTTCCTGGTTCTCTCCCTCAGCCCCAACCAGTCCCAGCAGAAGACTGCCCCTCCCTGAGCCTGGTTCTGCTGGAGGTTTCTTCCTGTTAAAAGGGAGTTTTTCCTTCCCACTGTAGCCAAGTGCTTGCTCACAGGGGGTCGTTTTGACCGTTGGGGTTTTACATAATTATTGTATGGCCTTGCCTTACAATATAAAGCGCCTTGGGGCAACTGTTTGTTGTGATTTGGCGCTATATAAAAAAACTGATTGATTGATTGTGACTAACATGAGTACAGTCAGTAGATGTGGTGTCTCTCACACCTTATTATATTGAGCTGTTATGTTAGTCGTTTAATCAGCTTCCACTGCAGTGGAGAATTGAACTGGGTGTTCCATGCCTGCAGGGTGGGAAGCTGATTGGTGATTAAGCCAGGAAGTGTTTGCTGATTATGTACACCTTTGAGTGGTCTCTCTGTGTGTGGAGTGGTGGACTCACATTATGGTTTCTTCTTTCACAGACTCGGTTGGTCGCGGCCACCTGGGGGGTGTCGGCGGGGTCCTTGGGTCCGAACTGTTCTGGCTCCGGACCGTTTGTGCTGCTGGGAGCGCACCGTTTTTCCATCTCGCCAGACCGCGCACTTATTTGTTATTAGTGAGCACTCACTGTTATGTTATTAAATTCTGTTATCCTTTGAACCGTGCTCTGTTTCCTTTATGCTGGGTCCTACTGTCAAATGCTGGTCGGTGCTCTGACTGCGTCCGACACATAACATCCACAATCAAGTGGAATTTTCATATTTTAAGAGGCAGTAATAAAATATAAACAAAAGCCATCTGAAGTAACAGCAAAGCCATCCGTAAAAATATAATAGGTGCAGGGTGTGTGGGTTTGGTACCGGTCCGATATGCAACAAATGCTCCACACAGCTTATGCACTAACCTTAATAATGTTTTTGCCACAGTGATGAGTGGAGCTCAGCACTGAGCTACTGTGTTTTCCACCAAGCTACTGTGCATATCTCTACTCTCTGTACTTTCCTGGGCACAGTGGGCCTCATGTATCAATGTTGCACACTTGTGGCGTAAATTTACGGCGTAAACTTGAAATACACCAAAGTTGCCGTGACATGTATCAAGCAGTGCGCACCTGCCCATTTCCAGCATACGCCTGACGTGATCTTGATAAATGCGGCGGGTGGAAACAATCGTAATTATAATAAACACGCCCATAAATATTCAGACTCCGCTTCAGACACACCCTCATTTTACGACATAGAAGCCGGAAAGACGGCAATGAAAAAGAACTCCACCAATCACGACGCGTGCCAATAGAGCATCAAAAGCGGCTGTCGTATCAATTGTTTTGTAGTATATAATCAATAAAGTGTTACAGTGGTCCCTCATTAATCGCTGGAGTTACGTTCTAAAAAATAGCCCGTAATATGCGAAACCGCGACGCAGTCAGCATTATTTTTTACAATTATTATAGACGTTTCAAAGCTGTAAAACCCCTCACTACACAGTTTATACACTTTCTCAATCAGGCATGAACATTTTCTCACTTTTCTCTCAAACACTCTCAAAGTTCAAACCTTAGTAGGAAAATAATACCAAACTGTTTTCAGGCCCAAACATTTGTTTGAGAAATAAAAATAGAACATTTTCCTATAAATAATTATGATGGCATTTAGAACTAACAAATTCATTTTAACGATCAACGAACGAGGTCGGACACATAAGAAATTATTAATAGTGACTGACCAGTATTTCACAGATCGGGCCTCTGCGTCCTGACGCTGCGCCTTTTTCCACTCACATCTCGCTGCAGCAGGTGTGTGTTTCCGTGTGACAAACACAGTTATGAGTAGTTGTTGGCGCTCTTTTCTCTTCTGGGCAACAAGATTCTTATAAACAGATACGCAGAACACAGAACACTGTAAAAAAAAAGGCATGCAAAATTGGACTAAATACTCCGCGAGACTCCGAGGCCACGACAGGTGAACGGCGTTATAGCGAGGGACCACTGTATTCTCTTTTCACATGTCAATAATTCTTGACATGTGGATATTTGCACGCTCAATTAATAAGACACGCCTAATCTGTCAGATTTCTTTATTTTTTAAATGTATTTCTATATTTATTTTATTGTGACAACCGAATGGAGTACGGGCGAATTAAGGGAATGAGTTGTTATTATCAATTTCAAACGATCACACCACATGAAGTTAAGCTCAGCGCTGCTCTGGCTCCAGGCTCGAAGTCTGGAGAAAAAGGCGAGCAGCGCTTCCTGTCAGCGCTGTGGCCATGGATCGTGCTCCATAACAATCCCGCAAAAGCGGGATTTGTCTTGATTATTATGTAGTATAATCAGGAACGTGTTATTTATGTAACATATGCATTGATTTGTATAATGGCACTGTTTATCATGTTGATCATCTTCATTTTTATGTGGATTCCAGCGCTGGTTCATTTTGGTGTATAATTTACGCCACCTCTAGACCTGGTGTATATTTTCAGCGCAGCGTACGCCAATGACACATTGATAAATGCCAAGTAGCGCAGCCGTTTTGGCGTACACCCCATATACGCTCAAATATCGCCGTACGCAACGTTGATACATGAGGCCCAGTCAGTGTAAACCACTGTGCACGATCACTGCCTGATAAAGTCAATGAAACTGGTCTGCTCCATAACAGAAAATCTGTATTGCAGTTTAATTTCAGGCTGCAGTTGTAACCTCACATCAAAATGATTTAGCAGCCGAATCCACATTCGAGCATAAATTATTTGCTTAAAAATACACTAATGAAATAACAACTACACCCAGTTATTCATGACCTCATATCCACACATCTTTTGAACATGTTCAAAGCCTTCCTGATTGGTCACAGTGTTCTACAACGCTACGATGACATCAGATCATACATGTTTTCATGTCCCAAATGGATAATTACTTTTTTCATCATTCTCTGTGAGCTTAATCAAGGTCAAGGTTCCTGACTTATTGTAGAAAAACCAAACCAGCTTCAGTCTCAGGCATCCTTCTCTGCCTTGGGCATGTTCCGGATGAGTGTCAGGAAGAATGCAGAGAGACGTGCAGTGCAACGTGGGCTCTGCTCAGTGTGGATTCCCTGTGGGAGGCAGACCTGTGTGCCACCCGCCTTAGATGCTTGATTATTTATAGATGACCTATTTATTCTCAGAGGTGGAAAACATTCAGAGACATAAAGCAAACATTCCACTGCGAAGAGACGCCTAAATGGGCATCAGTTCCTCTAAATGACTGTGCAAGAAGCAGGACATAACTCCATTATGTGTGAATGCTGAGCAGAATATGTTGCAGCTGGAAGTCTTGCACCACTGGAGGCAAAGTTAAGATGATATTGTCACAGACATCAAGTCACAACCTTGAGGGGAAAGGTTTAAATTTAAGTTTGAACTGACCACTGATACAAAGATGTAGCCAAAATGGGCTCAGATGTTCTGTTAGGTTGACCTGTCAGACTCTCTGAGGAACAAGCTGTGCCAACAGCCGTCAGGATGTGTACACCATAACACTTTAATACAGTGTTCCCTGAAGAAAGGCAGAGGTTAATGGATGCCTTCTCTCAGTTCTCTGCCACGATACTTGCTGCGACTTGCTGTCAGTCATCCTTTTCCAAATATAATGATGCTGACCTTGTGTAATTTAAGCTCAGAGGACATAGCGAAGTCAGGCAGGGTGAGTAAGGCTAAATTTATTTTTCAAAGATACATTTACCTCTTCTCTCACTGCTTTGTCCACCGTATCAGGTTTTAACTTCCAGAGCCAAACACTGTTTTTATTTTATTTTTATCAAATTGTGCTTATATTTAAATGTGGATCAATACCAGCATCCAGTTGTTAACCAGCTCACGAGTGCAGAGCTCATTGTGGGCTGTGATCAGAGCTCACTTATTTATGTTCTGCAGAAGCCTCTGACGAGATCAGATTGTGAAGTGAATCAGGTTTCCTTTCTGCATGTACCTATTTAAATACCTTCAGGGGATCAGTTACTTTATCTTGTAGCATTTTGCAGTCTTTTCTCTTTCAAGATGTGTTCCAAAATGCTTGTGTTAGTACTGCAGGTACACATCATTGTGCTTGTTTTATCACAGCTACAGCTATCCTCTACCTTTGATGACTGTTGTGTTTTATCAGAACAAAGATACAAATCCACTTCATTTTCAAGCCAAAATCTAAAAAATTTGGGACGGTATAGAAAATACAAAAAAAACCAACAACAACAACAACAAAAGCCCTGCATTGATCCTTACATGTACATACTTTAACTTCTTTTTCATTACAGACAATATGAAGCCAAGATATATGGTGTTTTGTGTGGTCAACTTGATTTGCTAATATTCATCCATTACTCCATTCCAGGGCATTTTAAAATCTCTCCAGAGATGTTCAATCAGATTCAGTTCTGGGCTCTGGATGGGTCACTCAAAGACATTCAGAGTTGTCCTGAAGCCACTCCTTTGATATCTTGGCTGTGTGATTAGGGTCACTGTCCTGTTGAAAGATGAACCGTCGCCCCAGTCTGAGGTCAAGAGTGCTATGGAGCAGGTTTTCATCCAGGATGTCTCTGTACATTGCTGCATTCATGTTTCTCTCAATCCTGACTAGTCTCCCATTTCCTGCTGCTGAAAAACATTCCCACAGCATGATGCTGTCACCACCATGCTTCACTGTAGGGATGGTGCCTGGTTTCCTCCAAATATGACACCTGGCATTCACACCAAAGAGTTCAATCTTTGTGTCATCAGACCAGAGAATTTTGTTTCTCATGGTCTGAGAGTCCTTCAGGTGCCTTTTGGCAAACTCCAGGGGGGCTGCAGTGTGCCTTTTACTAAGGAGTGGCTTCTGTCTAGCCATTCTACCCTACAGGCCTGATTGGTGGATTCCTGCAGAGATGGTTGTCTTTCTGGAAGGTTCTCCTTTCTTCACAGAGGAATCCTGGAGCTCTGACAGAGTGACAGTCGGGTTCTTGGCCATCTCATTGAATAAGGCCCTTCTCTCTGACTACTCAGTGTAGATTGGCAGCAAGCTTTAGGAAGAGTTCTGGTGTATCCGAACTCCTTCCATTTACAGATGATGGAGGCCATTGTCCTCATTGCACAGCAGAAATGTTTCTGTACCCTTCCCTGTATTTGTGCCTCATGACAATCCTGTCTCAGAGGTCTACAGACAGCTACTGTGATGTCATGCTACGTTTGTGCTCTGACTTGCACTGTCAACTGTGGGACCATATATGTAGACAGGTGTGTGCTTTACCAAATCATGTCCAATCAACTGAATTTACCCCAGGAGGGCTCCAATTACGCTGTAGAAAAATCTCAAGTATGATCAGTGGAAACACAACACACCTGAGCTCAGTTTTGAGCTTCATGGCAAAGGCTGTGAATACTTATGTACATGTGATTTATTAGTTTTTATTTTTAATAAATTTGAAAAAAAAATCTAAAAAAAACTTTTTGACATTGTCATTATGGAGTATTGTGTGTAGAATGTTGAGGAAAAAATAATGTAATTCATTTTGGAATAAGGCTGTAACACAACAAATTGTGGGTACCAGTGCTGTCAAAAATACACACATTTGTTACTTAAGTAGAAGTATAGATACTGCAGTTTAAAAACACTCTGGTAAAAGTTGAAGTATCAACTTGACCTCTTTACACAAGTAAAAGTGAAAAAGTATGTGCTCCAAAACCTACTTAAAGTATAAAAGTATAAAGTAACCTTTAAAAAAAAAAAAAGGTAGATGCCACTATATGAATTGAAAGCTTAATTTAAAAACTGATTCGTTCTACATGTGGCCCAAAACCCAAAATTATCCCCCAACACCACCTGCAAGAAAATGTTTCAATTCTACGTAGAAGCTCTGAAATGCAATCTGGGACTATTCCAGACAATAAATTGCAGTGAGTGCAGCATCCATTTAGTGAAGGAAAAAAAACAAAAAACACAACTTTCCTTATTCATATTCATTCCAGTAGTATTCTGCTCTTACTAGGATGCAGCAGTTTTCTAGTTTGGCAGATAGTTCTGGAGGAAATCACAACACATTGAAAATATGGTCTGACCGAAACAAACTGTCATTAAATAAGACAGGGATTAAGTGGAGGTGTAAGAGTCACTAGGTGTTCACAGGAAACACTTAAGTATGTATGTATGTATGTATGTTCATTGTTAGTTGCTTTTATATTTTTTGTTGTGTTTCTATTCAGGTTCTTTTTGCCTATTTCTCTAAAATTGTATATAATCATCATTAGATTATTAATATATAAACAAAAATAAATTTAAGAAATATTACAATTTGAAAACAAATGCACCCAAACGTGATGAGAGCTGCAATTGCTTAATGCTAAGTTTTAACATTGAAAATGCCATAGACATGCTAACGCGTTAGCGTCACTCCCGTTTTTAAGTTATAAAATACATCTATCAACTGTTTCAGAAGACCATAACAGGTCGGTTTAACATAGAAAAGGTAAATAATACTCACAGAAGTATGCTCTTTAGGGTTTTAGCGGGGGAAAATTAAGCGAAAGAAAGAAAGAATAAACGAAGCAATAGGTCGAAGCATTGCTTCAATCTGCGAACCACTGCTTCGATTGGTTCACGGTTCAAAGCAAAGCCGTGCTGCAGAAAAGTTGATTACAGTCGCACATGACGTGAAATATATATATAAACATTAAACTGAAGCCAAGAGTAACAAGGCTGTTTGTTTTAAAAATGTAAGGAATAGAAAGTACAGATACTTGTGTGAAAATGTAATGAGTAGAAGTCAGAAGTAGGCAGAAAAATAAGTAATGGAGTAAAGTATAGATACCTAAAAAGTGTACTTAAGTACAGTAACGAAGTATTTGTACTTCGTTACTTGACACCTCTGGTGGGTACCAACCATTCACTCATAGTGTCATGTTGTTTCTTTATTTAGACATCTAAATTATTTGCACATAATTTTAACATGTTTTAAGAAGCTTTAACATGGTCATTGTTAAGGATTTTATATATATATATATATGTTATCACTGTTAAACATTTGTACCTTCGTCTTCTTTCTCATGAGAACGGTGTTGTACTGTTTTGCACCTGTCTTAACCAAGCCTGAGAATTCAATTTTGTTTTAGCACTCTGGGGTCAATCTGAGCTGGGAATGAAGGGCTGGATGTACTTATTATTATAATATAACTTTGTTTTCGCAGCCTCTTAACGACTGGGAGTAAGAGAACGTTTTGACTGTTGTGATGTGGTGCTTAGTGTGAAGGAGTGTGAAGGACAGGACACTTCAGGCAGATGCAGAACAGCTGATAACTGCAACAGACGAACGAGATGTGCTGACCTGTGTAAAAGAAAGTGTCCTTCCTTACAGCTGCACTTATTGACGTATGCATTTATGTTACGGGAAGAAACTTGTCTTGCGTCATCACCCCCACCCTTAGGACAAGTTTTTTGTTTATGTGATGAGGGCGTCTCTTAATAAAAAGAGCGGAAAAGCAGGCCAGACTTGAGTGTAGCCTTGGTGTACAGCCTGGCCGCACTCCGCGCGTAAAATTTGACTTTCTGTCTCACTGGTGTTTCTTGACTCTGTTTGTCTTGTTAAAGGTTTTAAAAATGTTTGGAGGAGAAAATACCCAACAGTCATTACAACAACTACCATAACACTGCCAAATTAAGAGAACACATAGACAATTATTTTCCTTACAGTTGTCTCAGTGTCCTCTGAGACCCTGTGACATCACAGCATGGCTGTTTTTATTTAGACAAACTGTTTCCTAGTGGAAATTGAGCAAAATAACATGGGCTCATGTTTAATACAAAATTGCAGGATGGAAGATATTTTCTTTACGTCTTGTTGGCATGAGCTCGAGGTGCTTGTTGATGATAAACAGCTGCTGTTCAGTTCACACAGGTGTCTGCTGTAGGTTTTGACACCAAAGCTATATGTTTGTTTCTAACTCATAACTATTAAATGTGTATTTTTTAATTTGAGGAAGTACAGAACATATGTGGATGAGGTGGCATGGTCTTGGCAGCAGCAATGATTTCTAGTGGTCATACACATGGTTAGAGCTGTGCCTATATTTACACACATTTCTAAATACAAGTACATGGCTTAAGCACAAATCTGTGCATATGAACAGTTAATAAATGAGGGGTCAGGTCTGCAACACATTCCTGGAAAGGTGGAGACACTAATACATTAAAGCCGGCCTCACAACTCATCACATGTGCAGTAGACAGGTGAAAGCTGGAGGGAATGGCAGCCCGCCTGCATGCCACAGGTAGTTGGGGGAATGTTTATTAATATGGGCATCGTACTTGTCAATATAGGCTGCACAGCTGTCATGCACGAGACGTGGGATATATTTCACCCTCAGCCGTGTCTGATGGTAAACAATTCTGCCACTTAAAAATGCAATGTTCCATTCATTTGTGGAACACATTCAAGTGTACTGCTCCAGTGACTCGCCATGAAAATAATACACCAACTAAATATTTTCTCGTGTGTGGGAATTGCAAAAGGTGCATTAGAGGCAGTGGTGCTGACACCAGTAAGGGATCATAGTGCAGCAAAACAGAAATACAGCTCACTCTCCACCCCATGTGAGCGCTGCGCTGTAATGAAGCACAGACCCATAGCAGGCATTTTCAATCTTCTCTTTCAGCACCTTGGACAGCACCTTTCAGATTATCACATCTCTCTTTGAAAAACAAAACACATGTATCAGATTATTGGGGGTGGGATCACATTAAACAGATTAAAAATCAAATCAAACCACCAGACCATCATTCCACATCAGCGCACGCAGCAAAACACTAATACCACTTTGCCCAACTTTGCTACACTCAGGCTGTGGCGCTATCCAAGGTGCTGAAAGAGAAGAGCAAAAATGCTCGCTGTGGATCTGTGGTGCTTTATAGCTCTGTGCTTTTGCAGTCATCACCACCACAGAGGTCACTCACATCTGATCACATCTCCTCTCTTTAAAAAAGAAAAAAGCAGATAATTAGGGGGTGGGGCTTATAGATACTATGGAATATAATCCTTTTTACAATGCTACAGGCTACATGATCTCCCCAAAATATATACCCGGTCTTGCCACTTGTGTGGTGTGTGGATCACATGCGCTGCATGCACGCCATGCATAGTAGTGTTGGAGAGTGAGATGTACTTCTGTCTTGTGGGCTGCAGAAATAGCAAGTGTAGAGCAATGGTGTAGTACTTCTGATGATGCAGGTGTACGATAGCAGTACAGGCCCCGTACACGCTGTATGAGTTCTTGAGCTTTCACAAGACAAGTAGAATTTGTATGTGCACCAGTGAAGTTGTCCATAGGCAATCAGCGACCTTCTACGGCACTAAACACATGCATGTGGCGCACACGTCTCATGCACTGGTTTGCCATTTTTTCACCCACAGACCACTCGTAGCACCACATGCTACATCAAGTTGTGAGGGAGGCTTTAGTGCTTTGCAATGTTTCCACTCATTCACACAACACTAAAGAGGTTTTAGTATTGAGAACACAAGCAATAAACATGTCTTAAGGTTAGCAAACAGTACAAGTACAAGGCTTCAGAAAGTAAAAGCCCTACCATGTATTGCTTCTATACCTCAATAATTAGCTCATCCACCTGCCTGAAGAGGTGAACTAATTACAATCAGCTGGTTTATTAGGAAGATGGAAAAAATATATGGTTGGACTTTTACTTTCTGAAGCCAGAGTTTTCCACCACTGAAAGGACACTGTTGCTGCATTTTTTTTGTTGTTGTTTTTTTTGTTTCTTCTTGTTGTTTTTTTTTTTTTGTTTCAAAACTGTCTACGTATTCTCTATTCTGGACAAGTCAGGACTGCTTCTACAGCCATGTGTGCAGAATGTGGTCTTGCATTGCCTTGTTGAAAAAGGCATGGACTTGGTCTTGAAAGCATAGTATAGGATCATTTGTAATTTTGTGTTTTGTGTGTGTGTGTGTGTGTGTGTGTGTGTGTGTGTGTGTGTGTGTGTGTGTGTGTGTGTGTGTGTGTGTGTGTCTTTTTTTTTTTAAAGCAAAAACTCACTTGATTTTGAAAGAAGATATCATACGCTTAAAAAAAATTAGGGTGCCATATTTTCTTCACATTCTAAGGGTTCAAAATTCAAGATGGCATCCAAAATGGCCTCTGTGTGGCAATAATGCAATATCATTGCTAATACATAAAATAGAATTACAAAGCATCGAAATATAGGTTTTCTGACACAAGGACCGATGGAATCATCAAATTACATAATTGCATTACATAATTAACAGGATATAACAGGCTGAGTTCTTCTAAAGACTGTTGAAGTCTGAGGTTCTAAAAACATTCTGGACTCACACACCATTACAACTCATTATAGAAACTGCATAATTTAATCCCACCCTTGAAAAATTACTTATCATTCTGCCCCATGTGGTGCTGTGATGCGGACCACATCTGCCCCAGATCCGTGCCAGATATGGTCTGTAAACGGTTGGTCTTTTGCGGATCCAGTTCAGATCTGGTCTGGATCTGTTCCAGAACTGTAAAGTGGAGCCGTGCCGGATCTGGGCCAGGGTGCAAAAACTGTCTGGACCGGACCTGTTTTCAGGATTGGTACCAGATCTTGGACTACATCTGGCCCGGATCTATTTGCTGTCTGGGTTGTGTCATGTTGTCTTCATTTATTGAATTGCCTTTTCTGTTTTCACTTAGGTCACTTAAGTTTGGTTTTGTTCATCTCATCTTGAATAATTCTTGTCACTGTTTTTTTCTCTATTTATCTTTTATTTTGCTTTGGTTCAGTATATAGTTTGTGTTGCCATCTTATTATCATTTATTGTATTTATATTTATTCTTTAGCCAGTATCAGTTCTGTTTTGGTTTTGGGTCATAGTCTTTTACTTGCTTATCTTTCTTTTTAGGCTGGTTACTTTATTTCCTTGGTTGCTCCCTTTGTTTTTTTCACGTTAATTATGGTTTGTCTTGAGCGCGTCATGTTTTTCACTGTTGGTTTTTGTGTCACTTATTTATCTTGCCCCAGTTTGCATTGCTTTTTGTCTCACTGCACCCTCTTGCACCTTTCTTGGTCATGCCCTTTCCTGAACCTTCCTCACACCTGTTCCTCATTTTACGCCCTGATTAGCCTGCCATTATTTAAGCCCTCACAGTCTCACAGTCCCTCACCAGATTGTTGTTATTCACTTTCCAGCCTTTGTACCTTGTCTTGTTTTGCCTACTTATCAGCCTGCCGGTATTTAACCTTGTTTTGTTCCCGACCACATTTTTGTCTTTGCCCCTGAATGCCACCAAGCCGAGTATTTTGACCTCTGCCTGTTTTTTGGACCTAGCCTCAGTCTCCCGCCTGCTTCGCTGCTGGACCACCCGTGTACCGACTCCCTGCTTGTTTATTCTATCAAACCTTATTCTAACTGCATTCACTGTGAGAGTTTGCATTTGTGTCCACCCTTTGAAAATCAAGCGAGTTTTTGCTTTTACCAAAAAAAAAGCACACAATTACAAATGATCCTACACTATATTAACCAATGAATTGAAGATGACCACACAAAACATGAAATATGCTTATACTATCCACAATGAAATAGAAGTCAAATTAAATGTGAGAATCACTCTTTTTTTTCTTGTTGTTGATGTTTTTACTTTTTTTTTTTGCATTTTCCATATCTTCCCAACTTTTACTGATTTTGAGTTGTAATTTTAGCTTGACTCAGGGAGTTTTGCAAACTTTGCCAGATGGTTCATCTGTGTCAAACTTTCACCAGACTGGTGGATTTTATAAAATCATCGATGGGAACTCTCATGTCAGTGTAAAAACAATTGGAGTGAGGTTACCTATGTCAGCACTTCTGTGAGGATAAAAGTATAGACCGTGGACCGTTATTGCTCCACTGGGACTTGTGTTATAGAATTAACACCAAGGACATCCACAAATAGACTGTTCATCCCACAGTGCAGTGCATAACTCCGGCCACTGCCTTCCACTGCAAGTCTGTTCCAGCTGGAAGTGGACACAGGGCTAATGAATACTGTGGTACTTATATTGCATTCTCAGCTTCTCAAACACACCGCAGAGCTGCAGTATTACATTATATAAAATAAGTCAACATTTCACTGTGATTGCTTCATGCAGCATTGCTCAACAAGTGCTTTTCCTTTAATCTCTTGGGAAATGCTCCCTGCACCTAGAGAAGACTGATTATTCACTTTACAACATTTGAGAAGGAAAAGGCTGCAGCAGGGACTGCAGCTTGAACCGTCAATACCTGATGTGGGTTTTCTGACTATGACTTTGTAATGGGATACCGCCTGACACAGGTCAGGAACACAAGAATCAATAAAGGACATGGATTTAAAGTAATAGCACGCTGATCTGCTGACCACTTTTAAGATGGATTACTAAAGAAATAAATCATCCAAACCAAAGCAGTCAGAGAAAACATGCATACCATTACAAAAAACAAATCAAAAAAAAATTATTTTTATTTGACCAAATTAAGACAAAAAAGTTATGTAAAGTGCAACTCTAGCTGTGATGTACTTGCTGGTATTTGGTGGCAGTACTGGCGACTGCCAGTGTGTGTGTGCGTGTGTGTGTGTGTGTGTGTGTGTAGTGTGACTGTCTGTTCAGAGTTCAGTGGCGTTGAGCATAACACATTTTTTGCAGTTTTTTTATTCAGTGTTTTTGTTCAAATTTGTGTCAATTTTTTTTTTTACTTTTTTCCAGTTTATCATGGATTGGAAGCTTATGAACAACCTGGTGCTTTATAGCTTGTAACACAGACTGCGTGTGTGTGTGATGTGTGCATGGTGTGTTATTGGCATCTAAGAGGCAACCGCGCCATGAGTGAAGTTGAGTGGTGAGTGTTTTGAACACTCAAGTGCCCACAGTTGCATTTTCGGTGGCAAGCACTACACATGCCTTTTAAATGCCGCAAAGTCGCAGAGTGCGTTAGAGTAGTATAAGTGACATTTCAGCTACAGTTTGCCATAGGCACATGGGCATTCTGGTGCTCGTTGGGAAAGTGTAGTGACACGGACCCACAACAGGGGGCGTAAGTGAACGGACAATAGATGAGCCAAAATACAACACTTTACTGCTGTGAAATGTGCACAATGAAATATAGACAAATACAGAATTTGGATAGAGTCAAATGTACAAAGGTGAGGTGTGGGCAGGCTCGAGGATAGAAGACGTCTGTCCAGAGAAGAACCGGATCCCACACGATTTCCACTGCCACCGAACCCAGAGGATACTGGAGCCACCAAGTCCCGAGTCCCCAGGTGGCCACCGTCTCCGGCTGTCGAATCTGGTACTGCTGGCAGGAAGCAGAAACGGTTAGGTGTGGGTGTGTGCACACCCAGTAACACAGTCAGCAACAGTTCCTTTATGGTGGGCAAAACACCTCCACCTCCGAAAGAGGAACACAGAAAAACAGCAGCGCCTGAATCACTACTTATCACAGTTCAGTGTGAGGAGTGAAGATCGTCACTCTGTCACCAGCTTCGAACCCAGCCTTCAGCTGTAAGTGGAGAAACAGGTACGCCTGCAAACAATACAGAATTAGTGCAGTAGGCACAGAATACGGCTGAGAGATTACCTCGTAGATAGACGATATCTCGGCAGCGAGGTGGAGATGTCGTCCAGCTTTATGGAGTGAATGATGAGGTGGAGATGGGTGACAGCTGTCAAGAGATGATGAGTGACAGCTGTCACTCCCGGCTGTTCCCGTGAGGCGGCAGCGCCCTCTCGTGCCTGAAACCTGCACTTCAGGCAGGGCGCCCTCTGGTGGTGGGCCAGCAGTACCTCCTCTTCAGCGGCCCACACAACAGCTTGTGTTTTGAGGCCTGGGTACTAATTCTGCTTTTATAATTATTACTTGCTCTCTCGTGTTCTTCCTACATAATTATTCCTCACACACTGTTCTCAGTGTAATATCCCTCTTAACTTTATTTTAGTGCAATTCATTATCCATGATTTACTTTTCTACAACCCCAATTCCAATGAAGTTGAGACGTTGTGTAAAATGTAAATAAAAACAGAATACAGTGATTTGCAAATCCTTTTCAACCTATATTCAATTGAATACACCACAAAGACAAGATATTTAATGTTCAAACTGATAGACTTTATTGTTTTTGTGCAAATATGTGCTCATTTTGAAATGGATGGCTGCAACACGTTTCAAAAACAGTCTTCCTGCGACCATGAGGCAGTCAGAGTCCATGGACATTTTTAAGTCAAGACTGAAAATCTATTTTTATTCTCTTACTTCTGTTTTTAATTATGTATTTGAATTTTTTTAAATTCATTTGTAATTATTTATTTAAATTTTATGTTGAATTGTTTCATGTAAGGCGCCTTGAGACGGCTTTCGCTGTGATTTGCCGCATTATAAGCTAATTAAATTGAATTAAAATTGAAAAAAGCTGGGACAGTGGTATGTTTATCACTGTGTTACATCACCTTTCCTTCTAACAACACTCAATAAGCGTTTGGGAACTGAGGACACTAATTGTTGAAGCTTTGTAGGTGGAATTCTTTCCCATTCTTCCCCCAGGGTCTCCATTGTCATTTTGTGCTTCATAATGCGCCACACATTTTCAATGGGCGACAGGTCTGGACTGCAGGCAGGCCAGTCTAGTACCCGCACTCTATAACTATGAAGCCACGCTGTTGTAACACGTGCAGAATGAGGCTTGGCATTGTCTTGCTAAAATAAGCAAAGACGTCCCTGAAAAAGTCATTGGATGGCAGCATGTGTTGCTCCAAACCTGGATGTACTTTTCAGCATTGATGGTGCCATCACAGATGTGTAAGTTGCCCACTTGATTGGCTGAGCACAACTGAATGAGCTAGTCAGCTCCTGCTCTTGCTCTTCAGCCTCCTCCAGAACCAGGACCAGAACCTGCTTCTCAGCCTTGTCCGTGCACCTAATCCTGGCCTGCGACCCAGACAAAGACCAAGGCCAAGGCTTCAACGGAGACAAAGCCCCATGCAAAGAAGGAGAATTTCAGATGAGATTCGGGAAACTGTGATCAATAATGTGTTGCTTCATGGAATGACCCTGAAAGAAGCAGGACAAAGAGTCACACCCAACCTCAGCAGATACATTGTTGGATCAATTATCCGACGATTTAAAGAGGACAACAGGTATCTGCAACTCTTCTATACACATTCTTTACACAAAGTGTATATTATATATTTTGACCCTCTTTTTTTTGGTAGAGTTGCAAAACTGCGTGTTGCAGCAGGACGAGCACCTTTATTCAACCAACACCAAGAGGCCTTACTAATAGTCCAAATGGTGGTGCAAAATAACGCAATCAAACTTCGGGAAATTCAGCAACAGATCATTCAAGATACGTAATAACCATTTCAGGGGCATCAACAGTGTAAGTCTCTCCACCATTGATCATATCCTGAAGAAAAACAGTCAGCATGAAGCAAGTCTACAGAGTTCCCTTCGAAAGAAACACCCTCAGAGTAAAAGAACAGTGATTCCAATATGTACAAGTGAGTATATAAAATTACGCTTTCATATCATATGAATCATATCATGCTCTTATGCCAATTCTATAAATACAGAACTGTGAAATGTTCTAAAAAGACTGTTTACAAATTCAAATGCACAGTTCAGATTCACCAGTGCTATTGCATTACAGGAAGTGAACATGACTGAGCCATTTGTCTTGCGTATGTTTATTCCAGAGGGTTTTTCAATTGGACTCTGATGATAGGCCACATGAATACATCTATGTGGATGAGGCTGGCTTCAACCTGGCCAAGAGGAGGAGCAGGGGAAGAAACATCATTGATAGGGTACCGGATACTCGATACAGAAGAGTATCCGGTACGGATAAAGCATTTTTGACGAGCACGAGCATGATCTGAATAAAACTCATCAATATCTGTGCTTGTGCTGAAGGAAAATTCTTATTGGCTAACTGACTGTCTTCACGCTCTGTGATTGGCCAGTCACACACAGCGCCCACCCCTCCCTACACAGACACGTCTCTCTGCAGCTTCTCTCTCTCTCTCACACACACACACACACACACACACACAGGATTTCTCTCTGTGCTTGGCTGGATTCTGACTCACGTTGCTCTGTCAGTACTCTAAGGTTTCTTCAGCTCGCCTCTTTTTCGGTTTGTCTGATATTTAAAATTACTTGGTGAACTTGTTTCATATCTTACGCGGTGCTTTTGACAAGACAGAGCTGAAAACAGCTCCTGTCGTGTCAGTCACTACCTCCACTACGGTAGGGTTATTTATTTATTTATGTATTTATTAACTGTTTGCTTGCTCTTCTTTTGGTTTGGTGATATAAAGTCAGTTGGAAAACTTTGCTCCTACTGAACGCGGTGCTTTTGAGAAGAATACAGTGAACAAGGCTGACATATTATTTCCCTGTTTGCCATCACTGGATGTTTGTATGAATCACCAAGTTCACACAGATCATTAAAAAATAAAGTCTTACAGACCACTTATCCACATACACACAAAGTAGCCTATATTAATATTTTTAACTTGTCATAGAGCATTTTATTAAATATTTCTGAACACGTGCGCACACACATACACACAAAATTGCCTTCCAAGGTTGAAGGTTAAATTTATTTATCATTCCAACCATATAAGTAAAAAACACAATACAGAGTAAAGAAATTTCTCAGACCAGTTAAAACCTGACACGCACTGAAACAGTTCAAATGTAGTCAAAAACCAATATGAGGAGACAAGTGCATGTGATTATAAAGTGCAGTCAAGTGCTGAATTAAAAACAAAACAAAAAAGACAAGGCATAATACTAGATCATGAAAATATGTGAATGATTAAGATAAATTACTTGACTCTGCCGACTACAGAGAGTTAAACAGTTTTATGCCCTGCGGAAAGAAACTGTTACACAGCCTGACAGTCCTTGTTTTGACAAAGCAGTACCTTCTGCCAGCTGGTAAAAGATGAAACGGGGTGTGCAAGAGGGTGTCCCAGTTGTCTCTTAATCTCAAAGGTTGGGGACCCAGAAACATGAATGCCACTGGTGAGAACAAGAATGTTTCCTCAGTTTGAACACTTTCACTGCATAGAGATACACTTCTGATGACTGAGTACAGGAATTCATTGAAAGCCTGGATTTCAAAGAGCCTGGATTTCAGGTAGCTCTAGTCTAGATTAAGGTTGATTCCTCACTCACCTTCTCCAGTGTCGCATTCAGAGCATCCACTGATTCCACAAAGATCACAGAATTATGAACAAAATCAACGTCAGGAAACATTTCCTAGCTACATCTAAGCAGCTGCTTTCCACAACCCACCCAACACCAATTTCATGCAAGCAAGTCCGGAATGGGACTCATTTTCAGCCCGAGAGTTTCATGCCTCAGATCGGCCCACTTTAGATCACGACCTCATATTATTATTAAAATCATGTAATTATAACCTTACATGTTAAGTCTACAATAGCGCACTGTTCCTTAAAGCCTTGTAATTCAGTGTATCTTTGTAAAATATTTCCAATTCAGTGCAAGTAAGGGTGGCTTCATAATGTAGATTTATTTCAACACTAGCTGAGTTACCCATCCAATGCACGGGTAATACGTAGAAAAGAATTTTAGCCATGTCATTGTATATTTCATGTCACTTTAGTTAAGGTGTCTTAAGTTACACTGCATTGTGTGTATGTTATCAATTTTCATAGAAACTCCATTTGTGACATTCATGAGATTCAAGTGAATGATGATAAAAAGGTGATATTATCAGTTATCAAGTTGTTCACCAATGAATATAGCTTTATACACCCTGAAGAAAACCATACATATTCACTGGCCATATTCATTGGTAAAACAACTTGATAACGATTTTATCATATACCTATAAATGATAAATGCTGTATGGTTTTCTGAAGGGTGTAAAAAGCCATATTCATTGGTGAACAACTTGATAACGGTTTTATCATATACAGTGGTCCCTCGTTTATCGCGGGAGTTACGTTCTAAAAATAACCCGCGATAGGCAAAATCCGGGAAGTAGTCAGCGTTATTTTTTACAATTATTATAGATGTTTTAAGGCTGTAGAACCCCTCACTACACGCTTTATACACTTTTCTCAAACAGGCATTAACATTTTCTCACGTTTCTCTCCTGTGTAAACACTCAAAGTTCAAACCTTAGTAGAAAAAAAAATAGAACGTTTAAATATAAATAATTATGATGGCTTTTAGAACTAACAAATTTAATTTTAACGATCAACCTACGAGGTTGGACACGTAAGAAATTATTAATAGTGACTCACCAGTATTTCACAGTTCCTCTGACCGCGCCTCTTCGGATTGGCTGATTACTCGAGTGGTATGAAAAATATTACCCATCCGCGAAAAGGGTGTATTGCTATTTATTCTTTAGTGTTTTATCCAATCATATTGGCGTATCATTTATAGGTATATGATAACATGTCATATCACTGCAGTGCTCTGACATGCTGTACACAGCAGGTACATTTTAATAAAAAAAAAACGTGCACCTTACGCTTGCATGCTAGCCCATTTGAATTGTAATTAAAGTGCACTCTATCCAGCCGGTACTACATAGTAAGTAAAGTGTGATGCTTGCTACCTGACCTGAGTACCACGGAAACTGCCAAAATAACGGCTCCAGTGAGCTGGTTGTGATCTAATATATAAGACTGACAGTGTGTATGCGTGTGTGTGTGTGTGTACGCGCAGGTACGCTTTCAACCTGAGGGCCACAGTGACCTCCCCTTTGGTGTCCCCAGTCACCAAGTTTAGTGTGGATTGCTTTTACTATGGCTGTGCATAGGGAACACACTCGGTCAGCTTTATATATTAGACGATTACTTTCAACATATTTCCTTTCAGTTGTGGGCTTTGTGTTTTTACTAGCTTACTTTTAATGATAAAAAATGGGTCACTACTATCGTTTGGGCATAGAAAGTGATTATATTGGAACTAATGCTTGTTTGTTCACACATTCTGTTACAACAGCTGACCTGTTCCTTTCATACTGACAGCAGCAATCTCCTCATCACTGGCTCTGCTTCCGAAACTAAAACACATTTTAAATATAACACAATGCTAAAATACCCTCAGCAGTTGTTTAATTAATTATTAAGATCCTGTTGTCTTATATACAATTTGTACATGTTCCCTTTTGGAAATTCCTGGTCGATGTTAGCGTGGAGTGAGCTGAAGTGACGCTGAAGATTTGAAGCCTTGAAATGCACCAATGACGACTGACATATAAGGCAGAATGGCTTGCCATTACAGTTGACAAAAAATATAAATTCTCCCACTCTGTTATAAACGTCCTGTTTTCATCTTCATATTTTCTTTTTGCAGTGCATTTTTTTCCCTGCCATTTTGAGATCTGACAGAAGATCGACCCCCTGACCTAGCAGCTACTGGGAAATTTAGCAGTTATCATTTCATGCACCTGCGCATTTGCCATGATCTCGAAATACCGTAATGAACCCAAGTGAAGCACATTCAACAAAATTACCATATTGAACTTAAGCAAAGCCAACATGCACATAAATACACACACAAACACAAATTTGGACATGAACATAAGAGCCGCATGACACCAGGCAAAGAGCCGCATGAGGCTCGCGAGCCGTGGGTTGGCCAGTATGGATTTAGGGTATGAATTTAAAATTTTCCAACTTTTAAAATATTTCATTTTTAACTGTGAAAACATATTAAAGACAATTAAATAGCTACTCTCTTTCAATCTTGAACACAACTTTTTAAAAAACAATTGATGATGATTCACATTCACATGTATTGAGCACCGGAAACAAGTCTATAAGCAACAAGCTAAAGAACTCCTGTTCTAACTGTAACATCTTCCCTCTGGAGCTTTTACACTAACAACATCCTATTGGCAGTGGAAGCTGAGGAAACAGTTGTGAGCATTTTGACCGGTGACAATGCAAAGCCTCACGTTGCACTTCTGACACATGATAGGGATCTGTCCATCCTGGCATATCCTGCATCGACCTTTCACTGACAGAATAGGGAAGTGGTCAATCATGTCGTTATCGCCTATCATCCACAGGCCTGGGGACCTTTGGCTGTTTGATTACTTTTGGTGGTGTATTTTCATTCTCTTTGGAGGGATGTCCCCTTTTCAGCTTTTCAGGGTAGATGAGTCCTTTGGCAACATCCAACCTAATGTCCTTCAGACACTGGTGTTTCTGACCAAGTGGTGCTGCATCACGACAGTGGAGAAGCCAGACATTATTGACAGATTGACTATCTGTAGAGTATAGTTCTCAAAACACACGTTTATCTGAGACTGTGGCAGTAACAGAACTGGACTTATGCTGAGCACAGATGGACAGACAGACAGACAGACATACGCCAGGTCTTCGCAATACCCGATAATATGCTGGCCTCAGGTAAAAATAGTCATAATTCTCAGCACAAATCTTCCCATTTTACAAAGCCTTCTGATCAATACAGGTCAGTTTTATGAATGTAGTGCTGAATCATCTGGCATCTCAGGGCACTTTTCATATAGAGCAGGTCTACATCATACTCTATTATATTAATTCTAATAATATTCACTCAGTGAGCAGTCCTACCTGCCCACTCTGGACTCATGAGCTCATGGCTGGTGCTTGGTGCTGGATCTTGCATGTACCGCTGAACTATCAGATCACAGCTGAATACCACATAGTAAAATATACAACAGCACTGTCCAGCATATAGCAGAATCCTACCACTTTGTTTTCATCATGATTGGAGCATCTTTTAATTTTGACCCTGTGTAATTCTTCAATTGACCCATACCTGGCTGCCTATTGGAAATTCAGATTCATCATTTTTTCAAAAGAGTAGTGTCTAAGGAGTATTTCTGATGAATTTAGTGCTTCTGTCACCATTTGCAGGATTGTTTCCATTATCTGCTGCACCAAGAGGCTTTGTTAAAATATATTTATTAAATGGTCACTATTATGGCAACCTATACAAGCACAGATTGTCATTTTTGACATGCTGGTGAGTAAAGTTCATGCTGTCTGTGTCACAATTTTGGCCGGCTCTGGGCATGGATTTAGTTGTTTCTTCTTTCTTTTTTCATTCACGCGCCCCAGCTTTGATTTATTAGTTGTTTATTTTCATCATGGTTTATTCTCGGTTATGTTTTACGTTATCACTTTTCTTTATTATCCTTTAGCCATTGTTCAGTTCCATTCTAGTTTGTTCAGCCAGTGTGTGGTTTTGTTTATCACTTGTTTATTTTGCTCTTCTTATTTGTGTTATGCTGTAATTTGGGGTTTTGTTTGCTGTTATCATGTAGTCATTGTTTTTCTTATAGTTTGTTTAACCACTTTATTTTCGTAGCCAGTTCCTGTTTAGTTTAGCTTTAGTATTTATTGTCCATGTATTCTCTGACTAGTTTTCATGCCCGGTTCATTGTATATTTTTCTCTATCCTCGGTTTCTGTTTTTAGCTTGGTTCATAGTTCTGTTTTCAGCACAACCCTCTGATTATGTTCTCTCTGCACCTGCCATGTGTCCCTGTCTCTCACTCTGATTCTGTCTGCTTTGTGTTTCCATTTCATTCACGCTCTTTGCACCTGCTCATGTATCTTCATGTATTACATCACTTCACTTTGTGTACTCCCCTCCTCACAATCTTGTCTGTGCATTATCTTTGCTCACTAGCCACACCCCCTTTCTAGATCTTTCCTCAGGTGCACCTCATTAACGTCACCTGTTCCTCATCTCATATCCTAATTAGTCCACATGCATTTAAACCTCACAGTCCTTCACTGAAACAGAGCCTGGAATAAAGACCATGTTTTCTCCCACACCTAAGGCCGGGTTCACACGGCAGGATAATTAGGCCGATATCGGACCCGATCTTCCCCTTCCGACAATCTTAAGGACGCCCCGACAATCGTGATGATGCTAAAGATAATCTTATCAGATATCCCTGCCGTGTGTGGTGTGTTAAGAGCACTCTGATCTGCTCAGAAGGGCGTCAGGAGCGCGCCGATCACAAATCGGGGATATTCAACATGTTGGATTTTTTTGGCCCGATATCGCAGTGTGTGTTGTGTTGTTCAACCACAAACGTGCACACAGCCTGCTGAATGTGACGTGCAGCCAATCAGAAAGCGAGGTGGCGCATGGAGCGGAAAATATAATCAAAACAGCTGTTCTGACTTACCAGAAAGTCCGGTGGTCGCGCTGTCTCCACTCCTTTAAAGAACACCTTTTCTTTTTCCTTTTGTATTGTTTTTCCCTCTGTTCACAAAGTCCACAAAGTATCTCAGTTTGTTTACTCTGAAGTCACGTTTAATCTCGAGAGATTTTGCGAGATTTCCTGTCTGAGCTGTGAATATTTGTGTGTGGTGCTGTTGTTCTTACCGTGTGGCTGAACACCGCACACCGTACGACCACACCTGTTAGATCCATGAGTTTTTATCTTCATGTGTGGTCTCTGAGGTTTTGGAAAGCTAAAGATAATTTTAAAATCCTGTCGTGTGAACCAGGCTTAAGTCTCGTCTGGGAGTTTGCACTGCGGGTCCACCCACTATGGTTGCTGGGCAGCCGCCCGTCCCGACAGTCTGTATTTTGCTGTTGTGTGATTGCTGTTGGGAGGAGAGTTTTGACATGTTTGCTGGGATGTCAATCTCATTTATTCTAAGATTCTTCCTCCATTCTGCACAGTACTCACAGTACCAGGAAATCCTAATTCTAAGGGGACTTTTTTCATCTAAATTCTTTGTAGCCAAAATTGTATGAATAATTATAAATCAATTATGGTGTACCAAACCTTCTTTGCATTACCATTACCAATTACTAATAACAGCACAAAATATTCCATACAATCTGTAATTCAAAATTAGTGATCGGATTTCTACATCTGTGGTATCACTGAAGGATATAGAAGAAGAAAGCCTTTAACACATGAGTAAGAAACAAGTTGCTCAGTCTTGTCAGATTTATGAGCGGCTCTTTTAATGTGGGCAAAGGTGACATGATGAACTTTTTGATCCTCCGAGTGGAAGAAAGTGTCCTCCAGTTTCACAAGAGAAGATGTCTTACCAAAGAAAAGCTACACATGACAAAAAAATCAGAGAGTGAGTGGATGAGAGGAGGAATGCCAGTGTTACCATACAAACAGATCACACTTCTTTTTCTTTTTCTTTTTTTTTTTTACAACACATGTAAACAATTTCAGAGGATGATTTTTTTTTTTTTTTAAGATAATGGTTATTTTATGATGGGTATGTTTCTGGATAAATGTGACTAATTTTGAGCCGTGAAACTTTTTTTTTAGTCCCTTGATTCTATATTTAGCACAAAGAGAAAATGAATGGATCTTAATAAAAGCTGTCTTCCTCATCCGTTAACTCCTTTGGCTGATGGCAGTTTTCAAGGAACGCTTTCAAATGTGCAGCCTCGTTTAATGAACACTCGTCTTTTTTTTCTGTTTGCTTTATTCCTTTCAGAAGGGTCTTGATTGTCATTTCACCAGCTTGCTTTAATTCCATGCTCAGGTGTTGAGTTATTAACACAGAAGATAGAGAGCATATGATCCTTCATTCTGCTCCCATAAACCTGTGGGGGGGGGGGGGGGGGGACCTCAAGGGTTCTGAATGAATCTTCTAGAAATACAGTCTAAATGAGGAGAAATGCAATCTTGGTTATACAGACGCTCCCCTGAAATGATCACCTGCAAAGAGCTGATACAGAACTTGGGGAAAGATCCATTTTTAAAGATCCCAACTGTTATTTCTCAGGAGAAATTCGCGTGCAGGGCAACGTGAGAGGAAAGAATAAAAACAGAATTGGCTTCACAATCAAATAAAATAACTGAGCTCATTCACAAGCACACTACAGAATAATAAGCAGAAATCTGTAAAAACACTTTCCATAATGAAACATATTAAATTGAAGCTCAGTAGTCGTAACAATTGATCACATCCTTCTCTATAATGTGGAAAATTATATTTGCTTGCTTTTAAACATAGCCTATACAACTCAAACAACCCAATAAGGCAGACGCAATTGATTTAAACTGAGATGTGGACAAGCACAGTGCCGGTGCACTGCTGGTGTGTGGCAGCAGAAAGTGATTGTACTGTAGATCAACGAAAACTTGGTCTAAGTGCAAAGTTTTTTTTTGCTCCACACAAATCACCATCTTATGCTAGCAAAAACCTTAAAAAAAAACACTGTCTGATGCTGCATAATGAGTGTAACAGTCAAGGATACTTAACATAAGCAGGTTAATAAGACATGTAGACTATGCTTAAAAACGAATATTGTTTCAGATTCAGAGTATTTTATTAGTGCCAAAATGGCATTTTGTGTCTGCAGTCAACCCATTCACAATAAATAGGATAAAATAAATAATAAAACGGGAGGTGATGGTCTAGTGGCTAAAGTGTTGGGCTTGAGTCCAGAAGATCATGGGTTCAAATCCCCACCTGACTGGAAAATCACTAAGGGCCCTTGGGCAAGGCCTTTAATCCCCTATTGCTCCCAGTGTGTAGTGAGCGCCTTGTATGGCAGCACCCTGACATCGGGGTGAATGTGAAGAATAATTGTAAAGCGCTTTGAGCATCTGATTCAGATGGAAACGCACTATATAAATGCAGTCCATTTATTACCAATTATCCCTTCCTCTTATAGTCACATCATGGCCCCCATATTATTTTCACTTGCCTTATGTCGAAGTGATTTTTTTTTAATTAATTCTTCCAGTTGTGCTCTAACACGTGCAGCCAGTGTTAAAACACATCCAGTATGTGTAAACCAGACTGGACAAACTAAAGGCACCTTTACACTTGCAGTAATTTAATCCCCGCAGTACCATGTAATTCGTTGAGTCAATGTGACCCTCTTTGTCCCACTGGATGCCACGCTCTGTGCCGCTGGATGCCGTGTTATATAAAATAATTATTTTGTAGCGGATGACGCATTTGCTCTCGAAACCTGGCTGATGAAACCATCTCTCATCGCTCCCAGAATCAGAGACAGAGAACGCATTTGGACTTATCTCAAAGATAACAATTTCTAATATATATTCTAATGGATTGGTAAAACAGTTGCATTTTCAATCCTTCTTATGAGTTAGATAATGTATCTGTAAAATTTTGTTTATTGTGGATGTAACATCTCATCATAATCGTTCAGATGCGCTGCGCTGTGGCAATGAGACACATTGAGTGTGCAATGTTCACATCTAGTTAACAAAATTAATGCATACCAGAGATTTTGAACAGTTTGAAATTTTCTTTTAACATTTGCACGCAGCCTCGCACAGCTCACGCACAGTTTACGAGTTTGCTTTCTGGCATGTCAGATTGCATGCCAGTGTGGGGATCAAATTCATGCAACTGTCAAGGTGGCTTAAGTAACAAATAGTAAATACATAACCTGCAACACAACCACATCCCGCTAATTATACATCTTAAGTGGCACGCAGCAGCCGTACAGAAAATCATCCTGTTATCTGATACTGTTTTGGGCTTCCCACAGCTTCATAACCTTACATATTTCAAGTTCCACATGATGGTAGTTTAACATCTGATTGCCATTTTATATTTCAGTGAAAGTTGAGCAAATGTGGCTGAAATGGACCCCACAACTGCATAACCGAAAAAGGGTCTGCAAAGTATGCTCACGTTTCACAGAATGTTGTTAATATTTTATTCTTTAGGGATTTATTTAGTGAGCCAGTGTTGGGAAGAAGTCACAAATGTTGTCCAGACTCCACACTGCACTCACAGTACCTGTGTATAGACCAGCCATGATACCCAACTCTCCACAATCTAAAAAATGAACCGCTGTCTCAATGAGAATAAGGGCCCTGTCACACTAAAGCATGAATGCTGTACGGATCACACGAATTGGAAAAACAAAGAGAATTCGAGCTGCATTCATACGGGACAGACATTCATACAGTTGTGTACGAATACCCAGAATGTGGTACAAAGCCAGCACAAATGATATGTGCAATTATATAAACCTTGCCCCACGAAAAATTAAAAACAGAATAAAAAAAAAAAACAAGACAAGGAATAAAAACCACACAGCATGAAACCCCACAACACCGGCACCGCGGGTCTGGGTGGAAAGCAAGTGGGGGGTGGCAGACCGAGCACCGCTCGCTTTAAGACCTGCCATGTCGCACTGCTGGGTGTTGTGTTCGCATCATTTTAAAGATATTAAAGACTGCTCTTAACCCTTTGACATTGAGCAGAGACACTCAACAGGGGAAGACAACTATTATCAGCTTTGTGGTGCACTTCAGCTGAGCTGAAATCATGAGCCAGGCTGATGTGTTGACACGTTCTGTGCAGCAGAGGGTTTTCCAAGAAGCGGTGAAGAAAGGCAACACCAAGGAGGTGCACTCGTTACTGCAGAAAATGACAAATTGCGAATTCAATCAAGTTAACTCCTTCAGCCCAGAAGGACAGATGGCGCTCCACCAGCTGGTAACATTTGGTGCAGATATCTGACTGGCCAACAGAGAAAGGTGGAGAACAGTCATTTAGAGCTACACAGTTGTGTCACATTTAAGGAAAAATTTAAAAAACATTGCAAGCATCACCATGCTCACCATGCATCACCAACCAAACGCGGCACTCTTTGCGCCTCTGAATCCAAAACGCGGCAGTGCCTTTACGCAGCGATCCTCCATGAAAATTTCAAGAAAAATAAATAAAACAAAACAACCATGCCGGCCAGTTTTGTCGGTACTGCAGTTTTCCCCTTAACCCTCTGGTCTTAGCCATCGTATACGACGGCTAAGACCAAGCTTTACTAAATTATAAATAACTTTTTATGGATATGAGATAGAAACATACTTTTTTTTTGGCTGAAAAGTTAACTCCGCGGACTTTCGAGCCAGCTATCGGCCATCTTTGTACTTCTCATAGAAGCTGTGTGATGATGTGCGCATTGTGAGTGTCCAATCAGAATTGGTTCACCGTCACATGGTTTTCCAAAATCCAATAGTAGGGCAGATTTACCTCACGTGAAAAGCCAAAGATCATTTTCAGGAGTGATATGTTACTAGTGGCCCATTTGAATAGCCCCCTGGGTGCTTCAATGAGTACATACTATTGGTCTCCATGCGCCCTGTGCCATTACGCACAGCGATCAGTGAAAGCAGACGGAGCAGACGGAGAGCCTCTGATGACAATCTCACATGCTCAAACAAAGAGTGTGTAACTATCAGGATTGCTCCACTTTGCATGTGAATGTTACTGGATAACTCTGTTGCTTTCTCGGCGTAAAGCACTGTTTACCATATCAATGGAGAGAGGGGGAGGGCCGCTCCTCAGACTGTAAGGAGCCAAAGTGGGCCAAAGTGTGAATGAAAACTGCTTTAGGAGCAGCACAGAACACTCCAAGACACAGTAGAAGTAGAAGTTTGTGATGTAACCTTTGTGTAATAGCGGACAGAAATTGCTTTGAGATGAAGACAAAAGAACGCATAGACCATTTTGTATATATGTTCAAAATGTGCATTTGTGTTTATTGTTTGAACCTTTTTGTTATACAGTCTTTCACACAAGACCTCAAATTACCTTTATAAAGTGTCAAAACAGTTGTTTATTATAGTGAGTTTTAACTGTGAGTTTTGAATAAATGTGTGTGGAAAATAATTTTCCGCTTTACTTTTTCCTTTCTTATTTCTGATTGTAAACCTTTATCACATTTATAAAACAAAACAAAAGCTTATATATTATGAAAGCACAGGTTGTCCTGAAAAAAAGAGACATAAAACTTGATTGTTGGATGCAGGGAGAGCTGTTAACAGCAATAATAAAACATTTATGCCAGGTGAGTGAACTGTCCAAAAATGCCCTCGGACCCCAGAGGGTTAAAGTGCGCTCCACTCCAGTGTTAGGCGATTCGTGTGCATGTGTGTGTGCATCAGCCTGTGCGTACTTGGAGTCCAGAGCGTCGATGGCCCTCTTTTCACCCTCCAAAGTCTTCACTTCCTCAGTGGGGGTGCAGATTCCACTAGAGTGCCTTTATTAGAGAGTTCTGACATGACAAGTCAGAAAAAATAGGTCACGTGACTCACGGTGCCATCTTGAGGCAAAAATAGTATTGGCTGTTAATGTGTCCACCTATTTTATTTATTTATTTGCTGAAAATGCCAGGTTGCTGTGCATTTGGAGGCACAAATACTCACAGCAAGGGCTCAAGATGTACAGATTCCCTTCAGATCTGAACAGAAGAAATATTTGGGAAAATAAAGTCAGCCGTGTGGGATGGAAGCCAACGTCATCATCAAAGCTTTGGGAGGTAAATTTATTGTTCAGTCCCATATAGAGTAAAACCATCGTTGTATAAACCAGATATTTGCAAGTCACAGGACAAAAAAAAGTCCACTGTACATAACAGATTTTGTACAGCAGATTTTTTGCTCACATCAGATTAAATGTCCCATCCGAATGCAATGTATTTCCATTAAAAACTCTGAGCAGTCTGGACGTGCAGAGGTACAAATTAAAGTTCAGCTCTGACACTCGCTGATTTGTGGAAAGTGGGAGACGAATCATTTCTGTGATTAAAAATCTGACTGTTTAGTTTTTTCAAACAGTGTTCAGACTCTGACCCTCAGCCTGATGTGCACCTGTTAAATCAAACAAAAGGCTGTGATTTGACACTTTTCTGCTTTTAATCCTTCATCTGCCATTATATTATATAGCATGCACACTGATAAATGGATCAGAAAAGTTCATGAAACTGAGTTAATATTGTATGTTAATTCCACTTGCCATAATTTATTTATTTTATTAAACACTCCTGCAATAGTGGCTCCAGGGCGCCCTCTAGTGACAGAGTATTTAAATGCAACTGGCAGCCTGTAAACAGGTGCCAGTTATATTAAGACATGCCACAGGTGAGTTGTCTGGCATAGTGCTCTGTACCAATTGATAGAAAATAATGTTAACGTTGCTCTGTGAACCTAGGAAAGCATTGAGACAGGTTGTGAAGTAAATAAGAGCCATAACGAGTAGTTGCTGCAATTTTACATGCAAAAAATAATGCTTAATGGCATAATAATGTGTAAACTAACTAGTTTAGCTCCGGTGCTAAATATACCTACTCTACTTCTTAAAGCGCTGTCTGAGCCGTTCCATTGAGCCCATTGCAGAACTGACCAGTATTTACTCTGTTCCAAACAAAATAAACTTCTCGGCACAGAGGACTGTTCCACCTTCTTCTCTACTCTTTAAAAATTACTCAACGCAGAGTCGAAGGGTTGCTTGAACCAGCCAGTTGTAGAGAAGTGCAACTGAGCCCGTTACATCCACATCACATTTACAACATGAAGTCAGTAAAAGAGGAAAATGTACAGCTTACCTTTGTTTTGGAGGTGATGACTGTAGAAAGAAAATCTTGTGAGGGTCATATTAGTCATAATAAAGCATAATCCAGAGACGGAGAACTTTAAAACTGTCAATGCATGACACAGAGTTAAAGAGCAGCAGCTGCATAAATCAGGCTTTACATTAATTAAATAAATCATCATAAATTGTACATTTATGTAAATTGATAGCTTGTGTTCAAAGTGTTTTAATATTTATTTTGACAGCACCTGTACCTGGATGTGTTGCTGTATGTGGTTTAATGATTACATGATTATAGACCTGCTGCAGGGTCTATAATCAACGTAGAGAAATGACCATTTTCCCATCAAACACCCTCAAAAACAATGGCTGCGCTGAAGGACCGATAAGGGCTGTGATGTCGGTGGATCGAATCATTTCTTAACGATACCTGAAAAGAACCGGTTCTCGATACCCAACTCTGTATACAATATTACCAGTGGTGGGCACTGTTCAGCTAATCCGATAACAGATAATTATCAAAGCTAATGTTTTTGTTTGCGGATTAGCTTAAACCATCATCAGACCAATTATCTTCCACTAAATTTAGTTCCAATAACTTTTAGACTGCTAACATTTTTTTAAATAGGTTGTAACTTGAAATCCATATTGCACCTGTCTGTTATGTATTTTGCAGCAGTGAGGTAGCTAAGAGGAGCTGAGCTCAACTCTGCCTCCAGCAGAAAGAACCTGACTACCAGACTGCCACAGGACAGGAAAGTCATTATTCCCTAACACCACACATTAGTCTAGCGATGGGGCAGAAGTCTTGAAATGGGAAGCAGGTTTCACTTATGGTTTTGCTTTATAAATAAAATTATGCCGGATAGAATAACTACATTAATGTAAACTCATAAAATGTACAAAGTGGATATATAACAGATATCTGTTCATTTTAAAATAATGCGCTCATTCTGAAGATTTGAACATTAACACACAGGTGCCTAAAGGGATTATGGGTAAACTTAGCCTCCGCTCATACTGATTGGTTGACTAATTCATTGTATGTAAAAACTGACACAAGTAAATCAATGTAACATGTGTTGGTGTTTACAAATAAATGTGCTTTTGTAAAATATGTCTTTTTCATTTGTGTAAAAAAAAGCATTTGCAAAGCTGAAAAAATCTGTTAAATTGTGATTCAGGCCGTGTGATTATAACCAGCGTCAAAATGCATAGAACACTGCCATCTATTGGCGACCGGTTATATCACAGTGTTGTTGACTGCAGGATTTTTAAATTATCTGTAGGTTTCCAAAACCTGAGAGACCACACACATGGAGATAAAAAAAAATCATAAATCTGACAGCTTTAGTTGTACAGTTTGTGGTGTCAGCCACACGGTAAAAACAACACACACGAACAGATTTCACACACGAACATTCTAGGTCAGAAACCTTGCTTTCTGATTGGCTGCAAGTCACATTTAGCTCCTCACTTCCTTCTTAACACACCACACATGGCAGGAATATCTGATAAGATTATATTTAGCGTCATCACGATTGTTGGGGCGTCCTTAAGATTGTTGGAAGGGGAAGATCATGTCCAGTATTGGCCTAATTATCTTGCCATGTGAACCAGACTTGACGGAGCGACTGATTGCTCTGTTATGACACCCACCGAGCCACTAACCGATCGGATGTTATGACGCCTCATGGAGCGACTGATTGACTCGTTATTGTGACACCGCACCACAAAGTTCAACGAGCAAAATACCAACATTCTGGGTGCAATGAACATGTTTTCACTATTATTTATTTCTTTGTGTGACTGACATCATTATTCAAGCATTCTCTGCTGCAAAATACATAGCAGACAGGAGCAAAAGGGATTATAAATGTTTTTCAAGTTACTACCCATTTTAAAAAATGTTAGCAGTCTAAAAGTTATCGGAACTAAATTTATCGGAACATAATTGGTCCGATGATAGTTTTAAAACTTATCTGAAAAGCTAATCTGCTAACAAAAACATTAGCTTTGATAATTATCTGTTATCAGATTAGCTGAACAGTGCCCACCACTGCTAACCAGATAGAGTTGTGATGTCATCACGTGTGCAGTTAGGCGCTGTCTAGCTAGATATTGAAAATTTGTTTCTTTCTTTTTTTTTATACAAATGAAAAAAATGACATATTTTACAAAGGCACCTGTATTTGTAAACATCAATATGTTACATTGATTCACTTGTGATGGTTTTTACATATAATGAATGAATCAACCAATCAGTATGAGCGGAGTCTTACTTTACCTATAATCCTTTTGGGGATCTGTGTGTTAATGTTCAAATCTTCAGAATTAGTGCATTATTTTAAAATTAACATATGTGTTATATATCACTTTGTACATTTTAAGAGTTTACATTAATGTAGTTATTCTATCTGGAATAATTTTATTTATAAAGCAAACCATAATTCAAACCTGCTTTCCATTTCAAGACCTCTGCCTCATCGCTGGGCCACTGTATTATGTCAAGGCAAATGGTGTTCCCTACAGCAGGGAGCAGAGTGCACAAAGACAAAAGTGCTGGCTCATTGGTTGTTTGGGTTTGTAGTCACTTTTGGTTCTATTAGAAGTTCTGATGGTGTTTAAACTCAAAATTGGCTTGTTAGTAGCTGAGAGTGTATGGGAGATAAATTCAAAGTTATCGGTTAGCTGTAACTTCCATTAAGTTTTTAGGCAGTTTAGCGTTAAAAAAGATAACTTTTCAGTTAGCTGATTACCACTTATCAAAGCTAACTTTTTGGTTAGCTGTGATATGACTATGATTTCACACGAAGTGCAGCAACAGTGAAAATTAAACATTCTTAAACAAAACAGTAATAATACCACATGTATTTTTCACTTATCATAAGGTTAGGATAGAGGTATTTGGAACATTTGGAATTTCACAAGTTAATTTGTTTATGCCATTTCAAATTAAAAAAATGCAAAAAATATAAAGAATAAAATTTTCTTCAGACAAGTCAGGGGATGGAAACATGAACATTTCCAATTTCACTGAATATATCTTGGACTTTATTTACATCAATTAGGAAGAAATACAAAAGTTTCTTTAATCAAAACATCAAATCTAGACTTTCATTTCAAATGTTCTTTCTAGCAAAATGTAGCTGAACTATCGCGTCTTCTTTTTAAGAAAATCCTCCTCTACACCACTTCATCGGGAAGCTGGATTTTATAATTTTAATTTATTTATATCAAGTTGTGCTTTCATTTTGAGTTTAAGGAAGATAACTTCAGATTTATTTATCTAAATTTGTGTCACTGGTGTGTCACTAAGACAGCAAAATTAAGCGGTTACACGGGTTTTACACAGAACAGAGGAGGAGTAAATACCTGTATTTGTTTCAGCCTGAGCGTCTTCACGTTATATCTCATGAATCAACAGCTGCTTGCTCTTTTTAAAATCACTGAGAAACACATATATGAGGCAACCTGAATTAAAGGAGAAATGCTGCTTTTAACAACCTGGACCTCATTTCTGGCATAAAATATGTTTTTTTACTCACTATATAACTTTGTCTCATTTGGAGTCCATGGTTCAGACGACATGTTAAATCAGAGTTAAATATTGGACCTAGCAGTCAATATGTGTCACTGATTTCAAAATGCAGCTCTTTTCAACCAGATGTGCAGTGCCATGATATGTCAATCATCTGTGCCACTTTTTTTGGCACTTCCTGATTGGGGCTCCCAAGGGCAATTATTACTCTACAGTATTTGTCCTTAGCAAGTACTCTGGGTTTACCACAGCAGACCTGAGATGGATCTGTATATTGATTTGACACAAGTTTTGTTCTGAATGCTCTTCCTGGTGCAACTCCAAATTACATGGAGGATCGGCAAGGGTGGCCTTGAACCAGGAACCTTCCTGTTGGAAACAAGCACACGCACTGCTTGACCACCATGTTGCCCTTGTCAAGGTTTGAGTTTTGCTGGGTGTTCTGTTTTATTTTGTTTGGTTTGTTATTTTTGCATTTCGTTGGATTTGGTGGTTTCTTCTCTTGCTGGGGTTATTCTGTTTGGGTCTACCTATCTTTCTTTCTCTTGTCTCTCTCCCTTGGATCTTACTTAAGCTCTCTGGGTGTGTTTGTTCCCCGCCCAGTTCGTCGTGCCTTGTGCCCTCATTCCAGCTCTGTTCCTGCGTTCCATAGTCCTGCCTGTCTCTTTGTGCGTACTGGACCGCCACCCTGTTGCTTCGACCACACCTTATAGCCTGATGTTTTTGTACTGCTGCTTTTTCTGGACTGCTTACTCGTGTACTGACCACCGCTATCCTCAATAGTAAAACCTTCTAAAAACCAGAGCTGTTTGTCTGAGCCGTGCATTTGTGTCCTGCTATCCCAGACCATCCCAGCCTGATAGCCCTTTTATCTTTAACATGTTGTGTACAGTGATGCCGGTAACGCGTTACTCTAATCTGACCACTTTTTTAGTAACGAGTAATCTAACGCCTTTAATCTTTCCAAATGAGTAATCAGATTAAAGTTACTTCTCCAAGTCACTGTGTGTTACTATTATTTTTGCATTGTGGTCGACAGCAGCATTAACTTGGTCCGTGGGCAGGGGGTCAGGGTTCGACTGAACTGCCCACTTTAAGCGAGCTGTGAGCTTTTCATCAGCTACGACTCGTCCTCACCTCTTAAAGCGCGGTGAAACAGCACACCTGCACTGAGCTTTACAAAGTAATTTTTATGCTTTATTTTCCTCCTTTATTTAGAATTCTGAGCTGAGCCGCTCCGTATCTGCTGCTAAAAACAGCTGATCCTCCACAACGCGTCAACAACTAACACTATTTTCCACTCAAATGCACCTAAACTCTCTTTCTGAGGACCACATGATGTGAAAACACAATAAAACTTTCTTACCTGTAAATCTGGTCATGTTTTCTGCATAAATAAATGTTATCCATTCTTTGTGCTCAAACGCCGAAGCAGGGGCGAATCCAGATTGAATGGGGGCGTGGGGCAGGGATGTGCCCCCCTCCCCCACAACACCCCTAGATTAAAGGTCCAGTTTTGAAGCCATTTTTTTACTACAACTGCTAATACTACTTAAAATAATAATAATTTTGACAAGTAAAATGTTTATAGAGAATTTAAATGTTAGAAAAATGTTAGAATTTAATAGTTACATTTATAAATAATGTTGGTTAGAAATTGCAAGTTTTAACTGTTACAGTGCTGTCAACAGTTAAATATGAGGTCAAGAAAGATTATTTACTTTTTATAAAAACAAGTATTTATTTTCATTGAAGTCAAGAAAGGGTGACTATAAAGTGAGTTTTGGCAAAAACAGGTATCATTGTCATGTTGAGGTGGCAGAGGGTTGTTGTCAGCAGCTGGGGAAAGTAACTAAAAAGTAACTAGTAATCTAACTTAGTTACTTTTACAACTGAGTAATCAGTAAAGTAACTAAGTTACTTTTTCAAGGAGTAATCAGTAATCAGTAATTGGATTACTTTATCAAAGTAACTGTGGCAACACTGGTTGTGTACAACATTGGTGCCTTTAGCAATGTAGTATTTGGAAGACCTGCACAAATCAATCTGAGTTTGAGTTTAGGCTACTTTTATCACAAATATTCAAAGTCATTCTAATTTTGGTCACATCACACATTGCTGGGATTTAGTGTGCCGACAAAGCTAATCCTGTGTAATTAGTGTGAGAGCCCACAGTCACAGGATTACTCCAGCAGAATAAAAAAGCTCATCTGATACAATTGCAGACTTGAAACAATAAGTATATAACATAGTATCTAAAATCCTTCTACATCCTTTGTACTCAAACAGCATCATCAGGCCAGATAACAAAGAAAAGTTAAGGAAATTTCAGAGGGAGTATCACAGAAAATGGAACACTAGCCAGTCTATTGTTTTTTCCCTTTCTCTTTCTTTCTGTCTGTGGACCTAGAAGGAAAATGTGGCCCAGTTCCACAGTATCCTTTTTTTTTTTTTGAGTCTTGCAATCAGCTTCTGTACAGATGGTGCACTGGCACAGTCATTTGAAACTTTTTCAATAAACCCACACAGTGACCTACATGTCTGACTCGCAGTCAGCATACGAGGTCTATTAGAAAAGTATCCGACCTTATTATTTTTTTCAAAACCATATGGATTTGAATCACGTGTGATTACATCAGACATGCTTGAACCCTCGTGGGCATGCAAGAGTTTTTTCACGCCTGTCGGTTACGTCATTTGCCTGTGGGCAGTCTTTGAGTGAGGAGTCACCCACCCTCTCGTCAATTTTTTCATTGTTTAGGAATGGCTCAGAGACTGTTGCTTTGTTTGATCAAAATTTTTTCAAAACTGTAAGGCACAACTGAGTGGACACCATTCGATAAATTCAGCTGGTTTTCGGTAAAAATTTTAACGGCTGATGAGAGATTTTGGTCTGGTAGTGTCGCCGTAAGGACGGCCCACGGCGCCTGATGGCGATCTGCGCTTCGAGGGCGGCAGCGTCGCGCCATTTCAAGTTGAAAACTTCCACATTTCAGGCTCTGTTGACCAGGAAGTCGTCAGAGAACAGAGAACTTTCAGAAGAAGTCGGCATGGGGAGTTTATTCGGACATTCCATTGTTAACGGACATTTTGTAATGAAAGAACATGCGGGCAGAGTCGCATGTCGGGCCAGACCGACCGCGGTGGGGTCGCGACAGGAAAAACACCTCCGTTGGAAACCTTAACGGGCAAGATGGAACATGCCCAAGCTGTTAAACAATTTCTCAGTTACTCACTTGTTGAAAGCCATCAAAAGCCGCCTGAATTTTACAAATGGTTTTCAACACGGAGGTGTTTTCCTGTCGCGGCGCACATAGATTCGCCAAGTCGTCACGGAAACGACTCGGCGAATTTGCGCGCACGTCTTTCATTAAAAATGTCCTTAAAACAGTGGAATGTCCGCATAAAGTCCTCATGCCGGCCTCTTCTGAATCTTCTCTGTCTCCTCACGATGTCCTGGGTGAATTAAGCCCTAAATTAGGATGTTTTCAGGTCGAAACAGGCCGACGACGGTGCCTGGAAGCGCTGCGCGACGTCCCGCTCCGTGGGAAGTCCTTACACCAACAGAAACACCCCATAATCTCTCATCAGCCGTTAAACTTTTCACCAAAAAACCAGCTTAATTTCTGCGAATAGTGTCCACTCGGATATTCCTCACAGGTCCAGAAAAAATTTTGATAAAGCAATGCGCGCCGTCTCGAGCAGCGTGTGAAACAAAGGAATCAGCCGAGAGGGTGGGACCACATCTCACTCAAGGCCTGCCCACAGGGAAATGACGTCACCGACGCGTGAAAAAACTCACGCATGCGCACGAGGGTTCAAGCATGATTGGTGTAATCGCACGTCATTCAAATCCATATAGTTAAAAAAAAATAAAGGGTCTGGTTTATTATCTAAGAGACCTCGTAGTTATTACTATAATTATTATTATGCAGACATATGCATTAGAATCATTTAATAAAATGCTGTTAGACTAAATCTGCCTGATCTGACAGACTAAATCTGCCCTGATCTGACTGGTTCTTTTCAAAATATTTCAGTTTACTGTTTTAGAGACAGGCTTCTATTGTGCCTATTTACATTGTGCTTGCGTCTGCTCAGCTCTCCTCCATCGCCAGCAGGATGCAAGTCCCAACCTCCAGCCCTGATAATTGAAGCCAACATGGAAGTGAAAAAAAAAATCTTACATTTCCTTGAATCACCACTACTTGAAGCTGGTTCCAAAAGCAAGTCAGTCCTGTGGACCCCATGTTAAAGTCTCCAACTATAACACCTGCCCACCTCATCGCAGATCAAGGAAATGTATGAGGAACTGATACAAATTGTTGTAATGGCTGGGGGGCCTGGCTGCCTTTTTGTTTCGGTCTTTGTTTTTCCTTCCAGGTGGCTTGCATTTGGGACTGAGTGGCTGTGTTGCTGAGGTTATCAGGACCTCACCCTGATCACCTGCAGCTCGTCAGGACTCACAGCTGAGGTGCATCTATATGGATTGGAACATGGTGGCATTTAAGACTGGAGTATACAGTGTGTATTTGCCAGAGACTCGACCTTGTGACCAGACGGGTGAGATCGTCGTCTCGGGGCCATCTCATCATCAGTGGATGCAGAGAACGTCCAGGGTTTGATGCACGGTCTGTGAAAGAGGAGGGGGTGAGGTCTCACGCTCGTCAGCACACTTCCTGAGGTACGTTAGATTTTGTGACTAACATTATACAGTCAGTAAATGTGGGTGTCCCTCACACCTTATATATTGAGCTGTACCTTAGTCATGTATCGGCTTCCACTGCAGTGGAGTTTTTGTGAACTGGATGTTCCATGCCTGCAGGTTGGGAAGCTGATTAGTAAATCAAGCCAGGAAGTGTTTGCTGTTTGTACACCTTTAAGTGTTCTCTCTGTGTGTAGAGTGTGGACTCACATAATGATTCCTTCTTTCACAGACTCGGTTTGTTGCGGCCACCTGGGGGGTGTCGGCGGGGTCCTTGGGTCCGAACAGCTTCTGGCTCCAGACCGTTAGCGCTGCTGGGGAGCGCACCACGCCAGACCGCACTTTCTTTTGTTATATTTTGTATCACTGTTATGTATTAAATTCAGTTAGCCTTTGTACCGTGCTCTGCTTAGTTCATACTGGGTCCTTCAAACCGCTGGTCGGTTCTCCGAGCTGCGTCCGACACATAACACAAATTTGGATTTCTGTTTTTGTTTGTTTTTGTCCTGCAAAAGCCCTTTTCCCATTTTAGACTGTGAGCCCACAGAGGTCAGCCTAGCTGGAAAGGTAACAGAATTAGGTGTGACCAACAAGGACCTACATACTTGCAAATGCAAGAAATGGACATCTGCTGGTCCTCTTCTGGTGGGTGTGGTCCTCAGAGTGTGTCCACGCAAACACAGGAGAACATGCAACCCCTACACAGAAAGACCACAGGTGGGAATCGATGACATGACCTTCTTACTTTGAGGGAACAGTGCTAAGCACTAAGCCACCATGCTGCCAAGTTCTGAAGTGAACCTTCTTATTAATTAAGATCACTACTCGTCTGGCTTTAGAACTAAAAGATGAATGAAAACATCACCTACCCATGGATAATTGAGTCTAAGTGATTCTATATCTAGATGTGTTTCCTAAAGGAACACTATACGAGGGCTGTCCATAAAGTATAGGTCCTTTTTATTTTTTTCAAAAACTATATGGATTTCATTCATATGTTTTTACGTCAGACATGCATGAACCCTCGTGCGCATGCGTGAGTTTTTCCACGCCTGTCGGTGACGTCATTCGCCTGTGAGCACTCCTTGTGGGAGGAGTCGTCCAGCCCCTCGTCGGAATTCCTTTGTCTGAGAAGTTGCTGAGAGACTGGCGCTTTGTTTGATCAAAATTTTTTCTAAACCTGTGAGACACATCGAAATGGACATGGTTCGAAAAATTAAGCTGGTTTTCAGTGAAAATTTAACGGCTGATGACAGATTTTGAGGTGACACTGTCGCTTTAAGGACTCCCACGGTGCGAGACGTCGTGCAGTGCTCTCAGGCGGCGTATCAGCCTGTTTCAAGCTGAAAACCTCCACATTTCAGGCTCTATTGATCCAGGACGTCGTGAGAGAACAGAGAAGTTTCAGAAGAAGTCGGTTTCAGCATTTTATTCCGGATATTCCACTGTTAAAGGAGATTTTTTTAATGAAAGACGTGCGTGACGGGTCCGCGCGTCGGGACGCAGCCGGCGCGGAGCGGCGGCACAGGAAAAACACCTCCGTGTTGATAACCATTTGTAAAATCCAGGCGGCTTTGATGGCTTTCAGTGGAGTGAGCATATGAGAAATTGTTTACAGCTGGACATGTTCCAACTGGTTCCTTAAGGCTTCCAACAGAGGTGTTTTTCCTGTGGCGGAGCGTCGCGGCGGCTGCGAGCCGACGCGCAGACCCGTCCGCACGTCTTTCATTAAAAAAAATCTCCTTTAACAGTGGAATATCCGGATAAAATGCTGAAAACCGACTTCTTCTGAAACTTCTCTGTTCTCTCACAACGTCCTGGATCAATAGAGCCTGAAATGGGGAGGTTTCAGCTTGAAACAGGCTGATGACGCCGCCTGAGAGCGCTGTGCGACGTCTCGCACTGTGGGAAGTCCTTAAAGCGACAGTATCACCTCAAAATCTCTCATCAGCCGTTAAAATTTTCAACTGAAAATCAGCTTAATTTTTCGAACCATGTCCACTTCGATGTGTCTCACAGGTTAGAAAAGATTTTGATCAAACAAAGCGCCAGTCTCTCAGCAACTTCTCAGACAAAGGAATTCCCGACGAGAGGCCTGGACGACTCCTCCCACAAGGAGTGCTCACAGGCGAATGACGTCACCGACAGGCGTGGAAAAACTCACGCATGCGCACAAAGGGTTCAAGCATGTCTGACGTAAAAACATATGATGAAATCCATATAGTTTTTGAAAAAAATAAAAAGGACCTATACTTATGGACAGACCTCGTATAAGAAGTTCTCATCGGTGGAGGAAGTCATGGCTTATCACTCAGCGACTGTGAAGATGGGATGAAGGCTACAGCAGGTCCTCAGACCCCAATTATCTGGAATTTCCCAGCCATTGGACCAGGCAAGGATCTGTCAAGGACCTTGTGTTTGTTGAAGACTTTGAAAATTTGCACAGATCTCAGAAGAGTTTCATCTTCCCACTTTTCACAGGTTTGAAAGGACATGGACACCTCAAAATGTGATTAAGGGTTTGGAAAAAAAGAAGGAAAAAGGAATCTGTCTTTTTGTCTTATTATTTGAAAAAAAAAAAAAAACCTTTTTGTGGATTATTGTAATCAACCAAAGATGGAATCTCTAACCCAAATTATCTCTGAATGTGTTATACTGAATGTATTTAGAATTTGGATAGTCTTGTCAATATGCTTTTTGATATTGTGGTTATCATGTTTTGCTTCTAGTGCGATTATATTCAACTAGCGTGTTGCCTGTGGGGATCCACGGGCTCTAGACCGGGTAGTTGTTATAAAATAGGTAGCTGACATTTTTCAAAGGTGGTAATAAAGTAAGTCAAGCTTGTATAATTAATTAGAATGGTGTTTGAGTCCAGAATGTTTTAAGAACCTTAGACCTCAACATTTTTTGAAGAGGAACTCAAGCCTTTTAATTATGTAATTTTTAATACCAATTTACTGTCTTAATGTATGGTTAAAACAGAGGTGTCAAACCTGTATTTGCTACAGGTGGGTGATACCGGGAATTTTGGTATTGATCCGATACCTAGTAAATACAGGCCCAGTATCGCCGATATTGATAACGATACCGATACTTTTTCATATTTAGCTTCATAGATCCAAAGGATCCAAAAGACCTAAGATAGAATTTCGCCAAACATTGTATGTGACAACAAAATACTTATTATCACAATCAACATTTTTGCTTAAAAAAATATCACTCAACACAACTTAAACAAAATCTCCTGAGGTAGAGGGCTGACTCGAGAGAGCACTGAGTAGGGATGGGTATTGATAAGATTTTATCGATATCGATGATATCGATGCCATTTTGATTGCTTATTGATCCGATTCCTTATCGATTCCCTTATTGATACCTCTTGTGAATTTTGTGCTAAAAGTAGGCTTTACAGGTTTTCTATGTATTTCATTGAGTCTTAAAGTAAATAATATGAAATTGGTCACTGTATCCTTGATCTCTGGACATAAATAAAAATAAACAAAATGGTGTTTTGATTTGAAGTTATTAATTCCGACTGGATTCTATCGTTCTAACTTGACTCGGCAGAGAGCCCGCAGCATTTGGAGCTGTGTGAACAGAACGGAGGATGATTCTCGTTTCTTTCTCGCAACAAGACAGGAGTCCCAGTTACTAACTTTAATCCGCACAAAAGTGACTCACGATTTCACATATCAGGGATGAAATGTGGTGAAAAAAAAAAAGCTGAAACCCAAAATTACCCCCCAACACCACGTGCATGAAAATGTTTGAATTCTAGAAGCTCTGAAATCAATCTGGGACTATTCCAGACAATAAACTGCAGTGAGTGCAGCATCCATTTAGTGAGAAAAAAAAAAACACTTCCTTTCCTTATTCAGTAGTATTCTGGTCTTACTAGGATGCAGCAGTTTTCTAGCTTGGCAGATAGTTCTGTAGGAAATCACTGAAGAAATTAACACATTGAAAATATGGTTTGACCAAAACAAACTGTCATTAAACTTAAATAAGACAGGGATGAAATGGAGGTGTAGAGACACTAGGTGTTCACAGGAAACGCTTATTTATTTCTGTATGTATGTAGTATTTATGTATGTTCATTGTTAGTTGGTTTTATATTTTCTGTTGTGTTTAAAAATTCTATATAATCATTAGATTAGTTATTATTACTATTATTGTTGTGCTTGCTATTATTAGTTATATAAACAAAAATAAATTTAAAAAATATTACAATTTGTAATACATTTGACTCTTTCACAACAACAAACGCTTGACAGCTACAACTGCTTAATGCTAACTTAACATTGAAAATGTCATAGACATGCTAACGTGTTAGCATCTGTCCCATTTTTAAGTTATAAAATACATCTATCAACTGTTTCAGAAGACCATAACAGGTCGGTTTAACATAAAAAAAGGTAAATAATACTCACAGCCATATGCTCTTTAGGGTTTTATTATTTCCTGTTGGCTGATAGTACAAATATTGACATGATAACCGTTTAGATCAACAGGTGGAGCCCCAAATTAATTTGAGGTAAAAATAATGTACATTTGCTACAATCCCAATCTTTAGATGACAGAAACGTCTGTCCTTTCCTTGCAGATGTCCTTCTTTACCAGGTAACATCTGAACCCATTCCTCTCTGATAAGTCCCTTTTATAACTTTCACATTTTCTGTTGTATTCTGCTGTTATTATGTTTCATAGTAACTGTAACAGTGCATGTCTGGTCATGAAGTTCTCTTCATCCTTTAAATAATTCCAGGGGCAGAGGGTGACATTTGCTGTGTCTATTTTATGGACCTCTGAGTCACAGCCATTTTCAGCTACATAAAGAAAACTGAGTTGAATGTAACTGAGCAGCAATTTGTTGAAATTGCACAACAGATAATAAAGAGATCCAATCACCAAATCAGCAATTGTCAGGGCAACTTTGACAATCTTGTATCACATGGAAAAACTAGCATCCAGTGAAACAAACTTTAGTGTTCATTTTTCACATGATATGCTTCTAGTTGGACTGCTTTTGTACACTACTGATAATACCATTCCATATAATTCCATAATTATATTATTACTGGGCTGTTATTATTTCCATAATCATTACAATTTATATATTTTAATTGTGATTTTGCAAACTGCAGTGCAAATTTTGCATCATATATACAGCTTCATGGTGGAGCATAACAGAGTTTTCCTTACAAGCAGACATGAAATTTACAGTGAGTCAGAAGGTACATGGGAGACTGGGGGCTCCTGCATGAAAATCCTTCTTTGTTCTATTACACCAAATGCAGCTGGCTCATAGGGGGCGCTCAGGCACTGCCCTTCCAGATGTGGGGGGAAACATTATACACACACTCACTCATCTTCAACTGCTTAGTCCAATTAAGGGTCACAGGGGGGTTGGAGTCTATCCCAGCAGTCATAGAGCGCGAGGCAGGGTACACCCAGGACAGGATGCCAGTCTGTCACAAGGCCACAAACAGACAAATAGATTCACACCCACTCGCACACCTACAGACAATGTAAGATTCCAATCCACCAAACCCGCATGTCTTTCGATATGGGAGGAAACTGGAACACCAGGAAGAAACCCACGCAAACACGGGAGAACATGCAAACTCCACACAGAAAGGCCACAGGCGGGAATTGAACCCATGACCTTCTCATTGTGAGGCAACAGTGCTAACCACTAACCCACCGTGCTGCCGTGGAAAAATTATATTATATTTTTTTTTTAAGTATTATCAATGTATAGTATGTGCCTACATGTAATGGGAATTATTAAAACAACATCTCCATCGAGTGACTCTCATTCAACAGTGCATTTATTTACACCGACAGAACATATCATTTCTCTTCTTGGGCAATCACTCAGAGTTCTTTGAAGTGCAGCAAAATGACCAAGTGTGTATGTTGCTAAGGAAAAATAATAAACATTTGGCCAATCAGCATCACCAAATTTAATATCTTGTGGGCGATAGAATTTTCGCCCCTGGACCAATTGTGTGTGGTTGCTAAGGAAAAAAATAAATATTTGGCCAATCAGCATTGCCAAATTTAAGGGGTTGGGCGGGGGTGACCCGCAATAGAATTTTCGCCCCTGGATTTATCAAAGTGCTGCTGTTTTTGGTGGAAACAAAAACCCCACCGATGTTTGGGTTATTTGGCTGCAATCGCGTAGGGAGCTTGGAGTTTGGTAGGTGGAAAAGAGCAGCACGACGCCAACAAACCCAGCTCCCGGACTCACTTCTTACGAATGGAGCTAAGTCTGCTGTAGTTTTGAGTTTGTTTGTTTGTTTTTTACAGAGGCATGTGGTCGCACATTGCGCTCAGGTCTGCGAGAAAAAAAAATGCAGAAACTGCTTCGCTGATAGTTCATAGCAGGACGACTCGCCATAACGGAGACAAAGTGTCAGTGAGGATTTGAACAAAAGTTTTCTGGATCGAGTCTCGGCTGTGGAATTGATTGTTTGGCAGCTCTTCGCCTCATTAAGGTAAGTCGCTCCTCTCATAATACACACACACACACACACACACACACACACACACACACACACACACACACACACACACACACACACACATTCTCTCTCTCACACACACATTCTCTCTCTGTCTTGCACACACATACTTGTTTCCATAATTTGTGGGGACCAAGTTTGCAATCATCATTTGTGGGGACCAAGTTTGCAATCATCATTTGTGGGGACCACCCTTTCTAGAGGTCCTTTAAGTATGAAAAAAATTGGTAAAGAAGCCATTGGTTAGTGAGCCTAAACATGCCTTCAAACCTTTAAAAAGTAAATGTATGATACCACCATGCAATATGGGGACTTCCTGTAAAATGAGTCAATCTGTTAACAGCAGACATAATTTGCATACTTCACACAGATTTATATGTCACTTGTGGGGACATATTTATATGTAAATTGTATGTTTATATTGAAATGGACAATTTACTATAATTATTTGCCCAACATATTGCACTTGAAGTTAGATGAAACTTATTACAAAGTTAAAACTCAAGGTTCACACCTACTAAAGCACCTCAAATCATGCAGAATTTCTAATACCATCAATTGTGGTTTAGTAGCTGTGCATACAGGACTGCAGGCTCCCCAGAAGGTGGTAAAGGACAATAAAGAAAATTGGAAGAAAACTACTACACATTTCCACGACCAAAATTCACCAGGGATTTTATACATGCAGTTTTTATGTCCCAGTGATCACTGGAAGTGAAGTTTTGGCTCTACCCTCATGAACTTAGATAGTGTCTGGTCTTGTTAGCCATAAAGGACAAGGACTTTGCCACTACTCAATCAATATGCAACACCACCCCTCCAGAAATCAAACTGGCTTGACCTGCACAACAGTTTTAATGACACAAGGTCAAGAAATATAAATTACATTGCATAAACAATTCTGCAATGACAATACTACAAGTATAAACTTAGAAAACTGGCTTAACCAGCGCCACGTGCTTAATGACACAAGGTCAATGAAAAATAAATTACATTGCATCAACAATTCTGCAATGACAATACTATCAAGTATAAACTTAGAAAACTGGCTTAACCAGTGCCACATGCTTTAATGACACAACGTCAACGAAAAATAAATTACATTGCATCAACAATTCTGCAATGACAATACTATCAGTATAAACTTAGAAATCAATTGGCTTAACCAGCACCACATACTTTAATGACACAAGGTCAATCAATCAATCAATCAATTTTTTTTTTATATAGCGCCAAATCCAACAAACAGTTGCCCCAAGGCGCTTATATTGTAAGGCAAGGCCATACAATAATGATGTAAAACCCCAACGGTCAAAACGACCCCCTGTGAGCAAGCACTTGGCTACAGTGGGAAGGAAAAACTCCCTTTAACAGGAAGAAACCTCCAGCAGAACCAGGCTCAGGGAGGGGCAGTCTTCTGCTGGGACTGGTTGGGGCTGAGGGAGAGAACCAGGAAAAAGACATGCTGTGGAGGGGAGCAGAGATCGATCACTAATGATTAAATGCAGAGTGGTGCATACAGAGCAAAAAAGAGAAAGAAACAGTGCATCATGGGAACCCCCAGCAGTCTACGTCTATAGCAGCATAACTAAGGGATGGTTCAGGGTCACCTGATCCGCCCTAACTATAAGCTTTAGCAAAAAGGAAAGTTTTAAGCCTAATCTTAAAAGTAGAGAGGGTGTCGTTCTCCCTGATCTGAATTGGGAGCTGGTTCCACAGGAGAGGAGCCTGAAAGCTGAAGGCTCTGCCTCCCATTCTACTCTTACAAACCCTAGGAACTACAAGTAAGCCTGCAGTCCTGAGAGCGAAGCGCTCTATTGGGGTGATATGGTACTACGAGGTCCCTAAGATAAGAAGGGACCTGATTATTCAAAACCTTATAAGTAAGAAGAAGAATTTTAAATTCTATTCTAGAATTAACAGGAAGCCAATGAAGAGAGGCCAATATGGGTGAGATATGCTCTGTCCTTCTAGTCCCCGTCAGCACTCTAGCTGCAGCATTTTTGAATTAACTGAAGGCTTTTAGGGAACTTTTAGGACAACCTGATAATAATGAATTACAATAGTCCAGCCTAGAGGAAATAAATGCATGAATTAGTTTTTCAGCATCACTCTGAGACAAGACCTTTCTGATTTTAGAGATATTGCGTAAATGCAAAAAAGCAGTCCTACATATTGTTTAATATGCGCTTTGAATGACATATCCTGATCAAAAATGCTCCAAGATTTCTCACAGTATTACTAGAGGTCAGGGTAATGCCACCAGAGTAAGAATCTGGGTAGACACCATGTTCTTCTGAAGATTTGTGGGGCCAAGTACAATAACTTCAGTTTATCTGAGTTTAAAAGCAGGAAATTAGAGGTCATCCATGTCTTTATGTCTGTAAGACAATCCTGCAGTTTAGCTAATTGGTGTGTGTCGTCTGGCTTCATGGATAGATAAAGCTGGGTATCATCTGCGTAACAATGAAAATTTAAGCAATACCGTCTAATAACTGCCTAAGGGAAGCATATATAAAGTGAATAAAATTGGTCCTAGCACAGAACCTTGTGGAACTCCATAATTAACTTTAGTCTGTGAAGAAGATTCCCCATTTACATGAACAAATTGTAATCTATTAGACAAATATGATTCAAACCACCGCAGCGCAGTGCCTTTAATACCTATGGCATGCTCTAATCTCTGTAATAAAATTTTATGGTCAACAGTATCAAAGCAGCACTGAGGTCTAACAGAACAAGCACAGAGATGAGTCCACTGTCCGAGGCCATAAGAAGATCATTTGTAACCTTCACTAATGCTGTTTCTGTACTATGATGAATTCTAAAACCTGACTGAAACTCTTCAAATAGACCATTCCTCTGCAGATGATCAGTTAGCTGTTTTACAACTACCCTTTCAAGAATTTTTGAGAGAAAAGGAAGGTTGGAGATTGGCCTATAATTAGCTAAGATAGCTGGGTCAAGTGATGGCTTTTTAAGTAATGGTTAATTACTGCCACCTTAAAAGCCTGTGGTACATAGCCAACTAACAAAGATAGATTGATCATATTTAAGATCGAAGCATTAAATAATGGTAGGGCTTCCTTGAGCAGCCTGGTAGGAATGGGGTCTAATAAACATGTTGATGGTTTGGATGAAGTAACTAATGAAAATAACTCAGACAGAACAATCGGAGAGAAAGAGTCTAACCAAATACCGGCATCACTGAAAGCAGCCAAAGATAACAATACGTCTTTGGGATGGTTATGAGTAATTTTTTCTCTAATAGTTAAAATTTTGTTAGCAAAGAAAGTCATGAACTCATTACTAGTTAAAGTTAATGGAATACTCAGCTCAATAGAGCTCTGACTCTTTGTCAGCCTGGCTACAGTGCTGAAAAGAAACCTGGGGTTGTTCTTATTTTCTTCAATTAGTGATGAGTAGAAAGATGTCCTAGCTTTACGGAGGGCTTTTTTATAGAGCAACAGACTCTTTTTCCAGGCTAAGTGAAGATCTTCTAAATTAGTGAGACGCCATTTCCTCTCCAACTTACGGGTTATCTGCTTTAAGCTACGAGTTTGAGAGTTATACCATGGAGTCAGACACTTCTGATTTAAAGCTCTCTTTTTCAGAGGAGCTACAGCATCCAAAGCTGTCTTCAATGAGGATGTAAAACTATGACGAGATACTCTATCTCCCTTACAGAGTTTAGGTAGCTATTCTGCACTGTGTTGTTATATGGCATTAGAGAACATAAAGAAGGAATCATATCCTTAAACCTAGTTACAGCGCTTTCTGAAAGACTTCTAGTGTAATGAAACTTATTCCCTACTGCTGGGTAGTCCATCAGAGTAAATGTAAATGTTATTAAAAAATGATCAGACAGAAGGGAGTTTTCAGGGAATACTGTTAAGTCTTCTATTTCCATACCATAAGTCAGAACAAGATCTAAGATATGATTAAAGTGGTGGGTGGACTCATTTACTTTTTGAGCAAAGCCAATAGAGTCTAATAATAGATTAAATGCAGTGTTGAGGCTGTCATTCTCAGCATCTGTGTGGATGTTAAAATCGCCCACTATAATTATCTTATCTGAGCTAAGCACTAAGTCAGACAAAAGGTCTGAAAATTCACAGAGAAACTCACAGTAACGACCAGGTGGACGATAGATAATAACAAATAAAACTGGTTTTGGTCAATGAAAAATAAATTACATTGCATCAACAATTCTGCAATGACAATACTATCAAGTATAAACTTAGAAAACTGGCTTAACCAGCGCCACATGCTTTAATGACACAAGGTCAACGAAAAAAAATTACATTGCATCAACAATTCTGCAATGACAATACTATCAAGTATAAACTTAGAAAACTGGCTTAACCAGCGCCACATGCTTTAATGACACAAGGTCAACGAAAAATAAATTACATTGCATCAACAATTCTGCAATAACAATACTATCAAGTATAAACTTAGAAATCAAATTGGCTTAACCAGCACCACATGCTTTAATGACACAAGATCAATGAAAATAAATTACATTGCATCAACAATTCTGCAATGATAATACTATCAAGTATAAACTTAGAAATCAAATTGGCTTAACCAGCACCACATGCTTTAATGACACAAGGTCAACGAAAAATAAATTACATTGCATCAACAATTCTGCAATGACAATACTATCAAGTATAAACTTAGAAATCAAATTGGCTTAACCAGCGCCACATGCTTTAATGACACAAGGTCAACAAAAATAAATTACATTGCATCAACAATTCTGCAATGACAATACTATCAAGTATAAACTTAGAAATCAAATTGGCTTAACCAGCGCCACATGCTTTAATGACACAAGGTCAACAAAAAATAAATTACATTGCATCAACAATTCTGCAATGATAATACTATCAAGTATAAACTTAGAAATCAAATTGGCTTAACCAGCGCCACATGCTTTAATGACACAAGGTCAACAAAAAATAAATTACATTGCATCAACAATTCTGCAATGACAATACTATCAAGTATAAACTTAGAAATCAAATTGGCTTAACCAGCGCCACATGCTTTAATGACACAAGGTCAACAAAAAATAAATTACATTGCATCAACAATTCTGCAATGATAATACTATCAAGTATAAACTTAGAAATCAAATTGGCTTAACCAGCACCACATGCTTTAATGACACAAGGTCAACGAAAAATAAATTACATTGCATCAACAATTCTGCAATGACAATACTATCAAGTATAAACTTAGAAATCAAATTGGCTTAACCAGCACCACATGCTTTAATGACACAAGATCAATGAAAAATAAATTACATTGCATCAACAATTCTGCAATGATAATACTATCAAGTATAAACTTAGAAATCAAATTGGCTTAACCAGCACCACATGCTTTAATGACACAAGGTCAACGAAAAATAAATTACATTGCATCAACAATTCTGCAATGATAATACTATCAAGTATAAACTTAGAAATCAAATTGGCTTAACCAGCGCCACTGCTTTAATGACACAAGGTCAATGAAAAATAAATTACATTGCATCAACAATTCTGCAATGACAATACTATCAAGTATAAACTTAGAAATCAAATTGGCTTAACCAGCACCACATGCTTTAATGACACAAGGTCAATGAAAAATAAATTACATTGCATCAACAATTCTGCAATGACAAGTTCACCCATCTCTGTATGTTAATAAAAAGTAAAATTGTCTTTTAAAGAAATATCTGCCTTACTGGACAATTGGCCTCATAAATTTCCATTTTAAAAGGAGAAATCTCTTGTGAAATGGACTTAGGTGTACTGAAAAATGTACTCATTAACATGTTTCAATATACCCCAAGTCCATTTCACAACAGATTTAGTTTTCAGAACAGATAATACAGTTCCCACAATGCTGGAACTGGGTGGATGGTGTTATTCAGACAGAAAAAGAATAATAATAGTGTTCAGAATAATAGTGCTATGTGACTAACAAGATTAATCCAGACTAACAAGATTAATCCAGGTTTTGAGTATATTTCTTATTGTTACATGGGAAACAAGGTACCAGTAGATTCAGTAGATTCTCACAAATCCAACAAGACCAAGCATTCATGATATGCACACTGTTAAGGCTATGAAACTGGGCTATTAGTTAAAAAAAAAAAAATTAAAAAAAAAAGTAGAAAAGGGGGGTGTTCACAATAATAGTAGTGTGGCATTCAGTCAGTGAGTTCGTCAATTTTGTGGAACAAACAGGTGTGAATTAGGTGTCCCCTATGTAAGGATGAAGCCAGCACCTGTTGAACATGCTTTTCTCTTTGAAAGCCTGAGGAAAATGGGACGTTCAAGACATTGTTCAGAAGAACAGCGTAGTTTGATTAAAAGGTTGATTGGAGAGGGGAAAACTTATACGCAGGTGCAAAAATTATAGGCTGTTCATCTACAATGATCTCCAATGCTTTAAAATGCTTTCTCTCCTCTAGGCTTGACTACTGTAACTCCCTGCTCTTTGGGATCTCTGGAAAAAACTTTCAAAGGCTCCAATACATTCAAAACAGTGCAGCTAGAATTCTGATGAGTATGTAAACAGGAGCACATTACACCTATTCTCCATAACCTTCACGGGCTCCCCATCAGCTGCAGAATCCATTTTACAATTGCTCTCATCACCCAAAAATGTATCCATGGAAATGCCCCCTCACCTCAAAGACCTCCTCACTCCTCACACACCCTGCTGTTCATACAACACTAATCTTCTCCATCTCCCTCGCACCAAGCTTCACACCGTGGAGACAGGGCCTTCTGTTCAGCTGCCTCTCATATTTGGAACTCCCTCCCTGACCATTTGAGGGCTCCACAGTCTTAAAACCTATTTAGACAGGCCTCTCACAGGTCTCAATCATTTGAATCTATTGCATCTTAGTCTTTTTATTCTACTTTATTATTTTATTTTGGTTTACATCCTGGTGACTGTTTTTAATCTTAAGATTTTATGTTTTGTTCTCTTATTTATCCTTGTTTTGTTTTTTTTTTCCTGTAGCACAGATTTTTATAATGAAAGGTGCCTTATTATTATTATCATGACATTGTTCAACGTCACGTTACACTCATTTTGTGTAAAACAATCAGTTCTGTTAATGAATGTCTATTTTCTTTTATGAGTGGAATATTTATCTAATCACATAATGTGATTACTGTGGAAAACTGAAAGGATGATGTCATCATCCTGCCTCTGTAACATGTTAACAGTGTAATTTAACAGTGTACTTTAGCAAAAATTTTTCTTGGTAGTGGGACAAAGTGCTGGCGTCCTCCAGCTCAGTCTGAGAAACTCACCCAGAGCAGAGAAGACGCTGAGAGTCTATTTTAAAAACTCGTCATCTTCCAAAACAAGGGTGTCATGTGCACGAGTTTTCATCTGTGATGCTGAATTCTGGTAACAGGTCAGATTAAAAGAATTCATTTAATCCGTGAGCCGGCTTCTAATGTGTTAGCATTGGTTGCTACATTAGCCCCATGTCGTCTTCTCCATTTTTTTGTGGAAGCGTTACAGCGCTACATACAGGCCTGGCATGTGTACTACAGTATTTTCACGCAGTTTCACTGGATCTGTGACAACGGAGATATTTCTTGAATGGAACACTTTTTGAAATGACAAAGAAAAAGACTGTATAGCAAGTCAGTTTCAGTGTAGACAAGGCTTTAAAACATGTGATGAAATGAAATTAAAATAATAAATTAAAATTTTCTTAGGGGTGCTATGGGGTGCTATGGCATATCCAAGGGGAGCTCTAGCACCGCCTAGTGCCTCCTTGGCGTTGCCATCTGATTATCATTTATTGTATTATATTTATTCTTAGCCAGTATCAGTTCTGTTTTGGTTTTGGGTCATAGTCTTTTACTTGCTTATCTTTCTTTTTAGGCTGGTTACTTTATTCCTTGGTTGCTCCCTTTGTTTTTTCACGTTAATTATGGTTTGTCTTGAGCGCGTCATGTTTTTCACTGTTGGTTTTTGTGTCACTTATTTATCTTGCCCCAGTTTGCATTGCTTTTTGTCTCACTGCACCCTCTTGCACCTTTCTTGGTCATGCCCTTTCCTGAACCTTCCTCACACCTGTTCCTCATTTTACGCCCTGATTAGCCTGCCATTATTTAAGCCCTCACAGTCTCACAGTCCCTCACCAGATTGTTGTTATTCACTTTCCAGCCTTTGTACCTTGTCTTGTTTTGCCTACTTATCAGCCTGCCGGTATTTAACCTTGTTTTGTTCCCGACCACATTTTTGTCTTTGCCCCTGAATGCCACCAAGCCGAGTATTTTGACCTCTGCCTGTTTTTTGGACCTAGCCTCAGTCTCCCGCCTGCTTCGCTGCTGGACCACCCGTGTACCGACTCCCTGCTTGTTTATTCTATCAAACCTTATTCTAACTGCATTCACTGTGAGAGTTTGCATTTGTGTCCACCCTTTGAAAATCAAGCGAGTTTTTGGCTTTTACCAAAAAAAAGCACACAATTACAAATGATCCTACACTATATTAACCAATGAATTGAAGATGACCACACAAAACATGAAATATGCTTATACTATCCACAATGAAATAGAAGTCAAATTAAATGTGAGAATCACTCTTTTTTTCTTGTTGTTGATGTTTTTACTTTTTTTTTTGCATTTTCCATATCTTCCCAACTTTTACTGATTTTGAGTTGTAATTTTAGCTTGACTCAGGGAGTTTTGCAAACTTTGCCAGATGGTTCATCTGTGTCAAACTTTCACCAGACTGGTGGATTTTATAAAATCATCGATGGGAACTCTCATGTCAGTGTAAAAACAATTGGAGTGAGGTTACCTATGTCAGCACTTCTGTGAGGATAAAAGTATAGACCGTGGACCGTTATTGCTCCACTGGGACTTGTGTTATAGAATTAACACCAAGGACATCCACAAATAGACTGTTCATCCCACAGTGCAGTGCATAACTCCGGCCACTGCCTTCCACTGCAAGTCTGTTCCAGCTGGAAGTGGACACAGGGCTAATGAATACTGTGGTACTTATATTGCATTCTCAGCTTCTCAAACACACCGCAGAGCTGCAGTATTACATTATATAAAATAAGTCAACATTTCACTGTGATTGCTTCATGCAGCATTGCTCAACAAGTGCTTTTCCTTTAATCTCTTGGGAAATGCTCCCTGCACCTAGAGAAGACTGATTATTCACTTTACAACATTTGAGAAGGAAAAGGCTGCAGCAGGGACTGCAGCTTGAACCGTCAATACCTGATGTGGGTTTTCTGACTATGACTTTGTAATGGGATACCGCCTGACACAGGTCAGGAACACAAGAATCAATAAAGGACATGGATTTAAAGTAATAGCACGCTGATCTGCTGACCACTTTTAAGATGGATTACTAAAGAAATAAATCATCCAAACCAAAGCAGTCAGAGAAAACATGCATACCATTACAAAAAACAAATCAAAAAAAATTATTTTTATTTGACCAAATTAAGACAAAAAAGTTATGTAAAGTGCAACTCTAGCTGTGATGTACTTGCTGGTATTTGGTGGCAGTACTGGCGACTGCCAGTGTGTGTGTGCGTGTGTGTGTGTGTGTGTGTGTGTAGTGTGACTGTCTGTTCAGAGTTCAGTGGCGTTGAGCATAACACATTTTTTGCAGTTTTTTTATTCAGTGTTTTGTTCAAATTTGTGTCAATTTTTTTTTTTACTTTTTCCAGTTATCATGGATTGGAAGCTTATGAACAACCTGGTGCTTTATAGCTTGTAACACAGACTGCGTGTGTGTGATGTGTGCATGGTGTGTTATTGGCATCTAAGAGGCAACCGCGCCATGAGTGAAGTTGAGTGGTGAGTGTTTTGAACACTCAAGTGCCCACAGTTGCATTTTCGGTGGCAAGCACTACACATGCCTTTTAAATGCCGCAAAGTCGCAGAGTGCGTTAGAGTAGTATAAGTGACATTTCAGCTACAGTTTGCCATAGGCACATGGGCATTCTGGTGCTCGTTGGGAAAGTGTAGTGACACGGACCCACAACAGGGGGCGTAAGTGAACGGACAATAGATGAGCCAAAATACAACACTTTACTGCTGTGAAATGTGCACAATGAAATATAGACAAATACAGAATTTGGATAGAGTCAAATGTACAAAGGTGAGGTGTGGGCAGGCTCGAGGATAGAAGACGTCTGTCCAGAGAAGAACCGGATCCCACACGATTTCCACTGCCACCGAACCCAGAGGATACTGGAGCCACCAAGTCCCGAGTCCCCAGGTGGCCACCGTCTCCGGCTGTCGAATCTGGTACTGCTGGCAGGAAGCAGAAACGGTTAGGTGTGGGTGTGTGCACACCCAGTAACACAGTCAGCAACAGTTCCTTTATGGTGGGCAAAACACCTCCACCTCCGAAAGAGGAACACAGAAAAACAGCAGCGCCTGAATCACTACTTATCACAGTTCAGTGTGAGGAGTGAAGATCGTCACTCTGTCACCAGCTTCGAACCCAGCCTTCAGCTGTAAGTGGAGAAACAGGTACGCCTGCAAACAATACAGAATTAGTGCAGTAGGCACAGAATACGGCTGAGAGATTACCTCGTAGATAGACGATATCTCGGCAGCGAGGTGGAGATGTCGTCCAGCTTTATGGAGTGAATGATGAGGTGGAGATGGGTGACAGCTGTCAAGAGATGATGAGTGACAGCTGTCACTCCCGGCTGTTCCCGTGAGGCGGCAGCGCCCTCTCGTGCCTGAAACCTGCACTTCAGGCAGGGCGCCCTCTGGTGGTGGGCCAGCAGTACCTCCTCTTCAGCGGCCCACACAACAGCTTGTGTTTTGAGGCCTGGGTACTAATTCTGCTTTTATAATTATTACTTGCTCTCTCGTGTTCTTCCTACATAATTATTCCTCACACACTGTTCTCAGTGTAATATCCCTCTTAACTTTATTTTAGTGCAATTCATTATCCATGATTTACTTTTCTACAACCCCAATTCCAATGAAGTTGAGACGTTGTGTAAAATGTAAATAAAAACAGAATACAGTGATTTGCAAATCCTTTTCAACCTATATTCAATTGAATACACCACAAAGACAAGATATTAATGTTCAAACTGATAGACTTTATTGTTTTTGTGCAAATATGTGCTCATTTTGAAATGGATGGCTGCAACACGTTTCAAAAACAGTCTTCCTGCGACCATGAGGCAGTCAGAGTCCATGGACATTTTTAAGTCAAGACTGAAAATCTATTTTTATTCTCTTACTTCTGTTTTTAATTATGTATTTGAATTTTTTTAAATTCATTTGTAATTATTTATTTAAATTTTATGTTGAATTGTTTCATGTAAGGCGCCTTGAGACGGCTTTCGCTGTGATTTGCCGCATTATAAGCTAATTAAATTGAATTAAAATTGAAAAAAGCTGGGACAGTGGTATGTTTATCACTGTGTTACATCACCTTTCCTTCTAACAACACTCAATAAGCGTTTGGGAACTGAGGACACTAATTGTTGAAGCTTTGTAGGTGGAATTCTTTCCCATTCTTCCCCCAGGGTCTCCATTGTCATTTTGTGCTTCATAATGCGCCACACATTTTCAATGGGCGACAGGTCTGGACTGCAGGCAGGCCAGTCTAGTACCCGCACTCTATAACTATGAAGCCACGCTGTTGTAACACGTGCAGAATGAGGCTTGGCATTGTCTTGCTAAAATAAGCAAAGACGTCCCTGAAAAAGTCATTGGATGGCAGCAGTGTTGCTCCAAACCTGGATGTACTTTTCAGCATTGATGGTGCCATCACAGATGTGTAAGTTGCCCACTTGATTGGCTGAGCACAACTGAATGAGCTAGTCAGCTCCTGCTCTTGCTCTTCAGCCTCCTCCAGAACCAGGACCAGAACCTGCTTCTCAGCCTTGTCCGTGCACCTAATCCTGGCCTGCGACCCAGACAAAGACCAAGGCCAAGGCTTCAACGGAGACAAAGCCCCATGCAAAGAAGGAGAATTTCAGATGAGATTCGGGAAACTGTGATCAATAATGTGTTGCTTCATGGAATGACCCTGAAAGAAGCAGGACAAAGAGTCACACCCAACCTCAGCAGATACATTGTTGGATCAATTATCCGACGATTTAAAGAGGACAACAGGTATCTGCAACTCTTCTATACACATTCTTTACACAAAGTGTATATTATATATTTTGACCCTCTTTTTTTTGGTAGAGTTGCAAAACTGCGTGTTGCAGCAGGACGAGCACCTTTATTCAACCAACACCAAGAGGCCTTACTAATAGTCCAAATGGTGGTGCAAAATAACGCAATCAAACTTCGGGAAATTCAGCAACAGATCATTCAAGATACGTAATAACCATTTCAGGGGCATCAACAGTGTAAGTCTCTCCACCATTGATCATATCCTGAAGAAAAACAGTCAGCATGAAGCAAGTCTACAGAGTTCCCTTCGAAAGAAACACCCTCAGAGTAAAAGAACAGTGATTCCAATATGTACAAGTGAGTATATAAAATTACGCTTTCATATCATATGAATCATATCATGCTCTTATGCCAATTCTATAAATACAGAACTGTGAAATGTTCTAAAAAGACTGTTTACAAATTCAAATGCACAGTTCAGATTCACCAGTGCTATTGCATTACAGGAAGTGAACATGACTGAGCCATTTGTCTTGCGTATGTTTATTCCAGAGGGTTTTTCAATTGGACTCTGATGATAGGCCACATGAATACATCTATGTGGATGAGGCTGGCTTCAACCTGGCCAAGAGGAGCAGGGGAAGAAACATCATTGATAGGGTACCGGATACTCGATACAGAAGAGTATCCGGTACGGATAAAGCATTTTTGACGAGCACGAGCATGATCTGAATAAAACTCATCAATATCTGTGCTTGTGCTGAAGGAAAATTCTTATTGGCTAACTGACTGTCTTCACGCTCTGTGATTGGCCAGTCACACACAGCGCCCACCCCTCCCTACACAGACACGTCTCTCTGCAGCTTCTCTCTCTCTCTCACACACACACACACACACACACACAGGATTTCTCTCTGTGCTTGGCTGGATTCTGACTCACGTTGCTCTGTCAGTACTCTAAGGTTTCTTCAGCTCGCCTCTTTTTCGGTTTGTCTGATATTTAAAATTACTTGGTGAACTTGTTTCATATCTTACGCGGTGCTTTTGACACGACAGAGCTGAAAACAGCTCCTGTCGTGTCAGTCACTACCTCCACTACGGTAGGGTTATTTATTTATTTATGTATTTAAACTGTTTGCTTGCTCTTCTTTTGGTTTGGTGATATAAAGTCAGTTGGAAAACTTTGCTCCTACTGAACGCGGTGCTTTTGAGAAGATACAGTGAACAAGGCTGACATATTATTTCCCTGTTTGCCATCACTGGATGTTTGTATGAATCACCAAGTTCACACAGATCATTAAAAAATAAAGTCTTACAGACCACTTATCCACATACACACAAAGTAGCCTATATTAATATTTTAACTTGTCATAGAGCATTTTATTAAATATTTCTGAACACGTGCGCACACACATACACACAAAATTGCCTTCCAAGGTTGAAGGTTAAATTTATTTATCATTCCAACCATATAAGTAAAAAACACAATACAGAGTAAAGAAATTTCTCAGACCAGTTAAAACCTGACACGCACTGAAACAGTTCAAATGTAGTCAAAAACCAATATGAGGAGACAAGTGCATGTGATTATAAGTGCAGTCAAGTGCTGAATTAAAAACAAAACAAAAAACAAGGCATAATACTAGATCATGAAAATATGTGAATGATTAAGATAAATTACTTGACTCTGCCGACTACAGAGAGTTAAACAGTTTTATGCCCTGCGGAAAGAAACTGTTACACAGCCTGACAGTCCTTGTTTTGACAAAGCAGTACCTTCTGCCAGCTGGTAAAAGATGAAACGGGGTGTGCAAGAGGGTGTCCCAGTTGTCTCTTAATCTCAAAGGTTGGGGACCCAGAAACATGAATGCCACTGGTGAGAACAAGAATGTTTCCTCAGTTTGAACACTTTCACTGCATAGAGATACACTTCTGATGACTGAGTACAGGAATTCATTGAAAGCCTGGATTTCAAAGAGCCTGGATTTCAGGTAGCTCTAGTCTAGATTAAGGTTGATTCCTCACTCACCTTCTCCAGTGTCGCATTCAGAGCATCCACTGATTCCACAAAGATCACAGAATTATGAACAAAATCAACGTCAGGAAACATTTCCTAGCTACATCTAAGCAGCTGCTTTCCAAACCCACCCAACACCAATTTCATGCAAGCAAGTCCGGAATGGGACTCATTTTCAGCCCGAGAGTTTCATGCCTCAGATCGGCCCACTTTAGATCACGACCTCATATTATTATTAAAATCATGTAATTATAACCTTACATGTTAAGTCTACAATAGCGCACTGTTCCTTAAAGCCTTGTAATTCAGTGTATCTTTGTAAAATATTTCCAATTCAGTGCAAGTAAGGGTGGCTTCATAATGTAGATTTATTTCAACACTAGCTGAGTTACCCATCCAATGCACGGGTAATACGTAGAAAAGAATTTTAGCCATGTCATTGTATATTTCATGTCACTTTAGTTAAGGTGTCTTAAGTTACACTGCATTGTGTGTATGTTATCAATTTTCATAGAAACTCCATTTGTGACATTCATGAGATTCAAGTGAATGATGATAAAAAGGTGATATTATCAGTTATCAAGTTGTTCACCAATGAATATAGCTTTATACACCCTGAAGAAAACCATACATATTCACTGGCCATATTCATTGGTAAAACAACTTGATAACGATTTTATCATTACCTATAAATGATAAATGCTGTATGGTTTTCTGAAGGGTGTAAAAAGCCATATTCATTGGTGAACAACTTGATAACGGTTTTATCATACAGTGGTCCCTCGTTTATCGCGGGAGTTACGTTCTAAAAATAACCCGCGATAGGCAAAATCCGGGAAGTAGTCAGCGTTATTTTTACAATTATTAGATGTTTTAAGGCTGTAGAACCCCTCACTACACGCTTTATACACTTTTCTCAAACAGGCATTAACATTTTCTCACGTTTCTCTCCTGTGTAAACACTCAAAGTTCAAACCTTAGTAGAAAAAAAAAAGCGTTTAAATATAAATTATGATGGCTTTTAGAACTAACAAATTTAATTTTAACGATCAACCTACGAGGTTGGACACGTAAGAAATTATTAATAGTGACTCACCAGTATTTCACAGTTCCTCTGACCGCGCCTCTTCGGATTGGCTGATTACTCGAGTGGTATGAAAAATATTACCCATCCGCGAAAAGGGTGTATTGCTATTTATCTTTAGTGTTTTATCCATGGCGTATCATTTATAGGTATATGATAACATGTCATATCACTGCAGTGCTCTGACATGCTGTACACAGCAGGTACATTTTAATAAAAAAAAAACGTGCACCTTACGCTTGCATGCTAGCCCATTTGAATTGTAATTAAAGTGCACTCTATCCAGCCGGTACTACATAGTAAGTAAAGTGTGATGCTTGCTACCTGACCTGAGTACACGGAAACTGCCACAAATAACGGCTCCAGTGAGCTGGTTGTGATCTAATATATAAGACTGACAGTGTGTATGCGTGTGTGTGTGTGTGTACGCGCAGGTACGCTTTCAACCTGATGGGCCACAGTGACCTCCCCTTTGGTGTCCCAGTCACCAAGTTTAGTGTGGATTGCTTTTACTATGCTGTGCATAGGGAACACACTCGGTCAGCTTTATATATTAGACGATTACTTTCAACATATTTCCTTTCAGTTGTGGGCTTTGTGTTTTTACTAGCTTACTTTAATGATAAAAATGGGTCACTACTATCGTTTGGGCATAGAAAGTGATTATATTGGAACTAATGCTTGTTTGTTCACACATTCTGTTACAACAGCTGACCTGTTCCTTTCATACTGACAGCAGCAATCTCCTCATCACTGGCTCTGCTTCCGAAACTAAAACACATTTTAATATAACACAATGCTAAAATACCCTCAGCAGTTGTTTAAATTAATTATTAAGATCCTGTTGTCTTATATACAATTTGTACATGTTCCCTTTTGGAAATTCCTGGTCGATGTTAGCGTGGAGTGAGCTGAAGTGACGCTGAAGATTTGAAGCCTTGAAATGCACCAATGACGACTGACATATAAGGCAGAATGGCTTGCCATTACAGTTGACAAAAATATAATTCTCCCACTCTGTTATAAACGTCCTGTTTTCATCTTCATATTTTCTTTTGCAGTGCATTTTTTTCCCTGCCATTTTGAGATCTGACAGAAGATCGACCCCCTGACCTAGCAGCTACTGGGAAATTTAGCAGTTATCATTTCATGCACCTGCGCATTTGCCATGATCTCGAAATACCGTAATGAACCCAAGTGAAGCACATTCAACAAAATTACCATATTGAACTTAAGCAAAGCCAACATGCACATAAATACACACACAAACACAAATTTGGACATGAACATAAGAGCCGCATGACACCAGGCAAAGAGCCGCATGAGGCTCGCGAGCCGTGGGTTGGCCAGTATGGATTTAGGGTATGAATTTAAAATTTTCCAACTTTTAAAATATTTCATTTTTAACTGTGAAAACATATTAAAGACAATTAATAGCTACTCTCTTTCAATCTTGAACACAACTTTTTAAAAAAACAATTGATGATGATTCACATTCACATGTATTGAGCACCGGAAACAAGTCTATAAGCAACAAGCTAAAGAACTCCTGTTCTAACTGTAACATCTTCCCTCTGGAGCTTTACACTAACAACATCCTATTGGCAGTGGAAGCTGAGGAAACAGTTGTGAGCATTTTGACCGGTGACAATGCAAAGCCTCACGTTGCACTTCTGACACATGATAGGGATCTGTCCATCCTGGCATATCCTGCATCGACCTTTCACTGACAGAATAGGGAAGTGGTCAATCATGTCGTTATCAGCCTATCATCCACAGGCCTGGGGACCTTTGGCTGTTTGATTACTTTTGGTGGTGTATTTCATTCTCTTTGGAGGGATGTCCCCTTTTCAGCTTTTCAGGGTAGATGAGTCCTTTGGCAAACATCCAACCTAATGTCCTTCAGACACTGGTGTTTCTGACCAGTGGTGCTGCATCACGACAGTGGAGAAGCCAGACATTATTGACAGATTGACTATCTGTAGAGTATAGTTCTCAAAACACACGTTTATCTGAGACTGTGGCAGTAACAGAACTGGACTTATGCTGAGCACAGATGGACAGACAGACAGACAGACATACGCCAGGTCTTCGCAATACCCGATAATATGCTGGCCTCAGGTAAAAATAGTCATAATTTTCAGCACAAATCTTCCCATTTTACAAGCCTTCTGATCAATACAGGTCAGTTTTATGAATGTAGTGCTGAATCATCTGGCATCTCAGGGCACTTTTCATATAGAGCAGGTCTACATCATACTCTATTATATTAATTCTAATAATATTCACTCAGTGAGCAGTCCTACCTGCCCACTCTGGACTCATGAGCTCATGGCTGGTGCTTGGTGCTGGATCTTGCATGTACCGCTGAACTATCAGATCACAGCTGAATACCACATAGTAAAATATACAACAGCACTGTCCAGCATATAGCAGAATCCTACCACTTTGTTTTCATCATGATTGGAGCATCTTTTAATTTTGACCCTGTGTAATTCTTCAATTGACCCATACCTGGCTGCCTATTGGAAATTCAGATTCATCATTTTTTCAAAAGAGTAGTGTCTAAGGAGTATTTCTGATGAATTTAGTGCTTCTGTCACCATTTGCAGGATTGTTTCCATTATCTGCTGCACCAAGAGGCTTTGTTAAAATATATTTATTAAATGGTCACTATTATGGCAACCTATACAAGCACAGATTGTCATTTTTGACATGCTGGTGAGTAAAGTTCATGCTGTCTGTGTCACAATTTTGGCCGGCTCTGGGCATGGATTTAGTTGTTTCTTCTTTCTTTTTTCATTCACGCGCCCCAGCTTTGATTTATTAGTTGTTTATTTCATCATGGTTTATTCTCCGTTATGTTTTACGTTATCACTTTTCTTATTATCCTTTAGCCATTGTTCAGTTCCTTCTAGTTTTGTTCAGCCAGTGTGTGGTTTTGTTTATCACTTGTTTATTTTGCTCTTCTTATTTGTGTTATGCTGTAATTTGGGGTTTTGTTTGCTGTTATCATGTAGTCATTGTTTTTCTTATAGTTTGTTTAAACCCTTTATTTCGTAGCCAGTTCCTGTTTAGTTTAGCTTTAGTATTTATTGTCCATGTATTCTCTGACTAGTTTTCATGCCCGGTTCATTGTATATTTTTCTCTATCCTCGGTTTCTGTTTTTAGCTTGGTTCATAGTTCTGTTTTCAGCACAACCCTCTGATTATGTTCTCTCTGCACCTGCCATGTGTCCCTGTCTCTCACTCTGATTCTGTCTGCTTTGTGTTTCCATTTCATTCACGCTCTTTGCACCTGCTCATGTATCGTCATGTATTACATCACTTCACTTTGTGTACTCCCCTCCTCACAATCTTGTCTGTGCATTATCTTTGCTCACTAGCCACACCCCCTTTCTAGATCTTTCCTCAGGTGCACCTCATTAACGTCACCTGTTCCTCATCTCATATCCTAATTAGGTCCACATGCATTTAAACCTCACAGTCCTTCACTGAAACAGAGCCTGGAATAAAGACCAGGTGTTCTCCCACACCTAAGGCCGGGTTCACACGGCAGGATAATTAGGCCGATATCGGACCCGATCTTCCCCTTCCGACAATCTTAAGGACCCCCGACAATCGTGATGATGCTAAAGATATCTTATCAGATATCCCTGCCGTGTGTGGTGTGTTAAGAGCACTCTGATCTGCTCAGAAGGGCGTCAGGAGCGCGCCGATCACAAATCGGGGATATTCAACATGTTGATTTTTTGGCCCGATATCGCAGTGTGTGTTGTGTTGTTCAACCACAAACGTGCACACAGCCTGCTGAATGTGACGTGCAGCCAATCAGAAAGCGAGGTGGCGCATGGAGCGGAAAATATAATCAAAACAGCTGTTCTGACTTACCAGAAAGTCCGGTGGTCGCGCTGTCTCCACTCCTTTAAAGAACACCTTTTCTTTTTCCTTTGTATTGTTTTTTCCCTCTGTTCACAAAGTCCACAAAGTATCTCAGTTTGTTTACTCTGAAGTCACGTTAATCTCGAGAGATTTTGCGAGATTTCCTGTCTGAGCTGTGAATATTTGTGTGTGGTGCTGTTGTTCTTACCGTGTGGCTGAACACCGCACACCGTACGACCACACCTGTTAGATCCATGAGTTTTTATCTTCATGTGTGGTCTCTGAGGTTTTGGAAAGCTAAAGATAATTTTAAAATCCTGTCGTGTGAACCAGGCTTAAGTCTCGTCTGGGAGTTTGCACTGCGGGTCCACCCACTATGGTTGCTGGGCAGCCGCCCGTCCCGACAGTCTGTATTTTGCTGTTGTGTGATTGCTGTTGGGAGGAGAGTTTGACATGTTGCTGGGATGTCAATCTCATTTATTCTAAGATTCTTCCTCCATTCTGCACAGTACTCACAGTACCAGGAATCCTAATTCTAAGGGGACTTTTTTCATCTAAATTCTTTGTAGCCAAAATTGTATGAATAATTATAAATCAATTATGGTGTACCAAACCTTCTTTGCATTACCATTACCAATTACTAATAAGCAGCACAAAATATTCCATACAATCTGTAATTCAAAATTAGTGATCGGATTTCTACATCTGTGGTATCACTGAAGGATATAGAAGAAGAAAGCCTTTAACACATGAGTAAGAAACAAGTTGCTCAGTCTTGTCAGATTTATGAGCGGCTCTTTAATGTGGGCAAAGGTGACATGATGAACTTTTGATCCTCCGAGTGGAAGAAAGTGTCCTCCAGTTTCACAAGAGAAGATGTCTTACCAAAGAAAAGCTACACATGACAAAAAAATCAGAGAGTGAGTGGATGAGAGGAGGAATGCCAGTGTTACCATACAAACAGATCACACTTCTTTTTCTTTTTCTTTTTTTTTTTACAACACATGTAAACAATTTCAGAGGATGATTTTTTTTTTTTTTAAGATAATGGTTATTTTATGATGGGTATGTTTCTGGATAAATGTGACTAATTTTGAGCCGTGAAACTTTTTTTTTAGTCCCTTGATTCTATATTTAGCACAAAGAGAAAATGAATGGATCTTAATAAAAGCTGTCTTCCTCATCCGTTAACTCCTTTGGCTGATGGCAGTTTTCAAGGAACGCTTTCAAATGTGCAGCCTCGTTTAATGAACACTCGTCTTTTTTTTCTGTTTGCTTTATTCCTTTCAGAAGGGTCTTGATTGTCATTTCACCAGCTTGCTTTAATTCCATGCTCAGGTGTTGAGTTATTAACACAGAAGATAGAGAGCATATGATCCTTCATTCTGCTCCCATAAACCTGTGGGGGGGGGGGGGGGGGGGGACCTCAAGGGTTCTGAATGAATCTTCTAGAAATACAGTCTAAATGAGGAGAAATGCAATCTTGGTTATACAGACGCTCCCCTGAAATGATCACCTGCAAAGAGCTGATACAGAACTTGGGGAAAGATCCATTTTTAAAGATCCCAACTGTTATTTCTCAGGAGAAATTCGCGTGCAGGGCAACGTGAGAGGAAAGAATAAAAACAGAATTGGCTTCACAATCAAATAAATAACTGAGCTCATTCACAGCACACTACAGAATAATAAGCAGAAATCTGTAAAAACACTTTCCATAATGAAACATATTAAATTGAAGCTCAGTAGTCGTAACAATTGATCACATCCTTCTCTATAATGTGGAAAATTATATTTGCTTGCTTTTAAACATAGCCTATACAACTCAAACAACCCAATAAGGCAGACGCAATTGATTAAACTGAGATGTGGACAAGCACAGTGCCGGTGCACTGCTGGTGTGTGGCAGCAGAAAGTGATTGTACTGTAGATCAACGAAAACTTGGTCTAAGTGCAAAGTTTTTTTTTGCTCCACACAAATCACCATCTTATGCTAGCAAAAACCTTAAAAAAAAACACTGTCTGATGCTGCATAATGAGTGTAACAGTCAAGGATACTTAACATAAGCAGGTTAATAAGACATGTAGACTATGCTTAAAAACGAATATTGTTTCAGATTCAGAGTATTTTATTAGTGCCAAAATGGCATTTTGTGTCTGCAGTCAACCCATTCACAATAAATAGGATAAAATAAATAATAAAACGGGAGGTGATGGTCTAGTGGCTAAAGTGTTGGGCTTGAGTCCAGAAGATCATGGGTTCAAATCCCCACCTGACTGAAAATCACTAAGGGCCCTTGGGCAAGGCCTTTAATCCCCTATTGCTCCCAGTGTGTAGTGAGCGCCTTGTATGGCAGCACCCTGACATCGGGGTGAATGTGAAGAATAATTGTAAGCGCTTTGAGCATCTGATTCAGATGGAACGCACTATATAAATGCAGTCCATTTATTACCAATTATCCCTTCCTCTTATAGTCACATCATGGCCCCCATATTATTTTCACTTGCCTTATGTCGAAGTGATTTTTTTTAATTAATTCTTCCAGTTGTGCTCTAACACGTGCAGCCAGTGTTAAAACACATCCAGTATGTGTAAACCAGACTGGACAAACTAAAGGCACCTTTACACTTGCAGTAATTTAATCCCCGCAGTACCATGTAATTCGTTGAGTCAATGTGACCCTCTTTGTCCCACTGGATGCCACGCTCTGTGCCGCTGGATGCCGTGTTATATAAAATAATTATTTGTAGCGGATGACGCATTTGCTCTCGAAACCTGGCTGATGAAACCATCTCTCATCGCTCCCAGAATCAGAGACAGAGAACGCATTTGGACTTATCTCAAAGATAACAATTTCTAATATATATTCTAATGGATTGGTAAAACAGTTGCATTTTCAATCCTCTTATGAGTTAGATAATGTATCTGTAAAATTTTGTTTATTGTGGATGTAACATCTCATCATAATCGTTCAGATGCGCTGCGCTGTGGCAATGAGACACATTGAGTGTGCAATGTTCACATCTAGTTAACAAAATTAATGCATACCAGAGATTTTGAACAGTTTTGAAATTTTCTTTTAACATTTGCACGCAGCCTCGCACAGCTCACGCACAGTTTACGAGTTTGCTTTCTGGCATGTCAGATTGCATGCCAGTGTGGGGATCAAATTCATGCAACTGTCAAGGTGGCTTAAGTAACAAATAGTAAATACATAACCTGCAACACAACCACATCCCGCTAATTATACATCTTAAGTGGCACGCAGCAGCCGTACAGAAAATCATCCTGTTATCTGATACTGTTTTGGGCTTCCCACAGCTTCATAACCTTACATATTTCAAGTTCCACATGATGGTAGTTTAACATCTGATTGCCATTTTATATTCAGTGAAAGTTGAGCAAATGTGGCTGAAATGGACCCCACAACTGCATAACCGAAAAAGGGTCTGCAAAGTATGCTCACGTTTCAACAGAATGTTGTTAATATTTTATTCTTTAGGGATTTATTTAGTGAGGCCAGTGTTGGGAAGAAGTCACAAATGTTGTCCAGACTCCACACTGCACTCACAGTACCTGTGTATAGACCAGCCATGATACCCAACTCTCCACAATCTAAAAAATGAACCGCTGTCTCAATGAGAATAAGGGCCCTGTCACACTAAAGCATGAATGCTGTACGGATCACACGAATTGGAAAAACAAAGAGAATTCGAGCTGCATTCATACGGGACAGACATTCATACAGTTGTGTACGAATACCCAGAATGTGGTACAAAGCCAGCACAAATGATATGTGCAATTATATAAACCTTGCCCCACGAAAAATTAAAAACAGAATAAAAAAAAAAAAACAAGACAAGGAATAAAAACCACACAGCATGAAACCCCACAACACCGGCACCGCGGGTCTGGGTGGAAAGCAAGTGGGGGGTGGCAGACCGAGCACCGCTCGCTTTAAGACCTGCCATGTCGCACTGCTGGGTGTTGTGTTCGCATCATTTTAAAGATATTAAAGACTGCTCTTAACCCTTTGACATTGAGCAGAGACACTCAACAGGGGAAGACAACTATTATCAGCTTTGTGGTGCACTTCAGCTGAGCTGAAATCATGAGCCAGGCTGATGTGTTGACACGTTCTGTGCAGCAGAGGGTTTTCCAAGAAGCGGTGAAGAAAGGCAACACCAAGGAGGTGCACTCGTTACTGCAGAAAATGACAAATTGCGAATTCAATCAAGTTAACTCCTTCAGCCCAGAAGGACAGATGGCGCTCCACCAGCTGGTAACATTTGGTGCAGATATCTGACTGGCCAACAGAGAAAGGTGGAGAACAGTCATTTAGAGCTACACAGTTGTGTCACATTTAAGGAAAAATTTAAAAAACATTGCAAGCATCACCATGCTCACCATGCATCACCAACCAAACGCGGCACTCTTTGCGCCTCTGAATCCAAAACGCGGCAGTGCCTTTACGCAGCGATCCTCCATGAAAATTTCAAGAAAAATAAATAAAACAAAACAACCATGCCGGCCAGTTTTGTCGGTACTGCAGTTTTCCCCTTAACCCTCTGGTCTTAGCCATCGTATACGACGGCTAAGACCAAGCTTTACTAAATTATAAATAACTTTTTATGGATATGAGATAGAAACATACTTTTTTTTTGGCTGAAAAGTTAACTCCGCGGACTTTCGAGCCAGCTATCGGCCATCTTTGTACTTCTCATAGAAGCTGTGTGATGATGTGCGCATTGTGAGTGTCCAATCAGAATTGGTTCACCGTCACATGGTTTTCCAAAATCCAATAGTAGGGCAGATTTACCTCACGTGAAAAGCCAAAGATCATTTTCAGGAGTGATATGTTACTAGTTGGCCCATTTGAATAGCCCCCTGGGTGCTTCAATGAGTACATACTATTGGTCTCCATGCGCCCTGTGCCATTACGCACAGCGATCAGTGAAAGCAGACGGAGCAGACGGAGAGCCTCTGATGACAATCTCACATGCTCAAACAAAGAGTGTGTAACTATCAGGATTGCTCCACTTTGCATGTGAATGTTACTGGATAACTCTGTTGCTTTCTCGGCGTAAAGCACTGTTTACCATATCAATGGAGAGAGGGGGAGGGCCGCTCCTCAGACTGTAAGGAGCCAAAGTGGGCCAAAGTGTGAATGAAAACTGCTTTAGGAGCAGCACAGAACACTCCAAGACACAGTAGAAGTAGAAGTTTGTGATGTAACCTTTGTGTAATAGCGGACAGAAATTGCTTTGAGATGAAGACAAAAGAACGCATAGACCATTTTGTATATATTGTTCAAAATGTGCATTTGTGTTTATTGTTTGAACCTTTTTGTTATACAGTCTTTCACACAAGACCTCAAATTACCTTTATAAAGTGTCAAAACAGTTGTTTATTATAGTGAGTTTTAACTGTGAGTTTTGAATAAATGTGTGTGGAAAATAATTTTCCGCTTTACTTTTTCCTTTCTTATTTCTGATTGTAAACCTTTATCACATTTATAAAACAAAACAAAAGCTTATATATTATGAAAGCACAGGTTGTCCTGAAAAAAAGAGACATAAAACTTGATTGTTGGATGCAGGGAGAGCTGTTAACAGCAATAATAAAACATTTATGCCAGGTGAGTGAACTGTCCAAAAAATGCCCTCGGACCCCAGAGGGTTAAAGTGCGCTCCACTCCAGTGTTAGGCGATTCGTGTGCATGTGTGTGTGCATCAGCCTGTGCGTACTTGGAGTCCAGAGCGTCGATGGCCCTCTTTTCACCCTCCAAAGTCTTCACTTCCTCAGTGGGGGTGCAGATTCCACTAGAGTGCCTTTATTAGAGAGTTCTGACATGACAAGTCAGAAAAAATAGGTCACGTGACTCACGGTGCCATCTTGAGGCAAAAATAGTATTGGCTGTTAATGTGTCCACCTATTTTATTTATTTATTTGCTGAAAATGCCAGGTTGCTGTGCATTTGGAGGCACAAATACTCACAGCAAGGGCTTCAAGATGTACAGATTCCCTTCAGATCTGAACAGAAGAAATATTTGGGAAAATAAAGTCAGCCGTGTGGGATGGAAGCCAACGTCATCATCAAAGCTTTGGGAGGTAAATTTATTGTTCAGTCCCATATAGAGTAAAACCATCGTTGTATAAACCAGATATTTGCAGTCACAGGACAAAAAAAAGTCCACTGTACATAACAGATTTTGTACAGCAGATTTTTTGCTCACATCAGATTAAATGTCCCATCCGAATGCAATGTATTTCCATTAAAAACTCTGAGCAGTCTGGACGTGCAGAGGTACAAATTAAAGTTCAGCTCTGACACTCGCTGATTTGTGGAAAGTGGGAGACGAATCATTTCTGTGATTAAAAATCTGACTGTTTAGTTTTTTCAAACAGTGTTCAGACTCTGACCCTCAGCCTGATGTGCACCTGTTAAATCAAACAAAAGGCTGTGATTTGACACTTTTCTGCTTTTAATCCTTCATCTGCCATTATATTATATAGCATGCACACTGATAAATGGATCAGAAAAGTTCATGAAACTGAGTTAATATTGTATGTTAATTCCACTTGCCATAATTTATTTTATTTTATTAAACACTCCTGCAATAGTGGCTCCAGGGCGCCCTCTAGTGACAGAGTATTTAAATGCAACTGGCAGCCTGTAACAGGTGCCAGTTATATTAAGACATGCCACAGGTGAGTTGTCTGGCATAGTGCTCTGTACCAATTGATAGAAAATAATGTTAACGTTGCTCTGTGAACCTAGGAAAGCATTGAGACAGGTTGTGAAGTAAATAAGAGCCATAACGAGTAGTTGCTGCAATTTTACATGCAAAAAATAATGCTTAATGGCATAATAATGTGTAAACTAACTAGTTTAGCTCCGGTGCTAAATATACCTACTCTACTTCTTAAAGCGCTGTCTGAGCCGTTCCATTGAGCCCATTGCAGAACTGACCAGTATTTACTCTGTTCCAAACAAAATAAACTTCTCGGCACAGAGACTGTTCCACCTTCTTCTCTACTCTTTAAAAAATTACTCAACGCAGAGTCGAAGGGTTGCTTGAACCAGCCAGTTGTAGAGAAGTGCAACTGAGCCCGGTTACATCCACATCACATTTACAACATGAAGTCAGTAAAAGAGGAAAATGTACAGCTTACCTTTGTTTTGGAGGTGATGACTGTAGAAAGAAAATCTTGTTGAGGGTCATATTAGTCCATAATAAAGCATAATCCAGAGACGGAGAACTTTAAAACTGTCAATGCATGACACAGAGTTAAAGAGCAGCAGCTGCATAAATCAGGCTTTACATTAATTAAATAAATCATCATAAATTGTACATTTATGTAAATTTGATAGCTTGTGTTCAAAGTGTTTTAATATTTATTTTGACAGCACCTGTACCTGGATGTGTTGCTGTATGTGGTTTAATGATTACATGATTATAGACCTGCTGCAGGGTCTATAATCAACGTAGAGAAATGACCATTTTCCCATCAAACACCCTCAAAAACAATGGCTGCGCTGAAGGACCGATAAGGGCTGTTGATGTCGGTGGATCGAATCATTTCTTAACGATACCTGAAAAGAACCGGTTCTCGATACCCAACTCTGTATACAATATTACCAGTGGTGGGCACTGTTCAGCTAATCCGATAACAGATAATTATCAAAGCTAATGTTTTTGTTTGCGGATTAGCTTAAACCATCATCAGACCAATTATCTTCCACTAAATTTAGTTCCAATAACTTTTAGACTGCTAACATTTTTTTAAATAGGTTGTAACTTGAAATCCATATTGCACCTGTCTGTTATGTATTTTGCAGCAGTGAGGTAGCTAAGAGGAGCTGAGCTCAACTCTGCCTCCAGCAGAAAGAACCTGACTACCAGACTGCCACAGGACAGGAAAGTCATTATTCCCTAACACCACACATTAGTCTAGCGATGGGGCAGAAGTCTTGAAATGGGAAGCAGGTTTCACTTATGGTTTTGCTTTATAAATAAAATTATGCCGGATAGAATAACTACATTAATGTAAACTCATAAAATGTACAAAGTGGATATATAACAGATATCTGTTCATTTTAAAATAATGCGCTCATTCTGAAGATTTGAACATTAACACACAGGTGCCTAAAGGGATTATGGGTAAACTTAGCCTCCGCTCATACTGATTGGTTGACTAATTCATTGTATGTAAAAACTGACACAAGTAAATCAATGTAACATGTGTTGGTGTTTACAAATAAATGTGCTTTTGTAAAATATGTCTTTTTCATTTGTGTAAAAAAAAGCATTTGCAAAGCTGAAAAAATCTGTTAAATTGTGATTCAGGCCGTGTGATTATAACCAGCGTCAAAATGCATAGAACACTGCCATCTATTGGCGACCGGTTATATCACAGTGTTGTTGACTGCAGGATTTTTAAATTATCTGTAGGTTTCCAAAACCTGAGAGACCACACACATGGAGATAAAAAAAAATCATAAATCTGACAGCTTTAGTTGTACAGTTTGTGGTGTCAGCCACACGGTAAAAACAACACACACGAACAGATTTCACACACGAACATTCTAGGTCAGAAACCTTGCTTTCTGATTGGCTGCAAGTCACATTTAGCTCCTCACTTCCTTCTTAACACACCACACATGGCAGGAATATCTGATAAGATTATATTTAGCGTCATCACGATTGTTGGGGCGTCCTTAAGATTGTTGGAAGGGGAAGATCATGTCCAGTATTGGCCTAATTATCTTGCCATGTGAACCAGACTTGACGGAGCGACTGATTGCTCTGTTATGACACCCACCGAGCCACTAACCGATCGGATGTTATGACGCCTCATGGAGCGACTGATTGACTCGTTATTGTGACACCGCACCACAAAGTTCAACGAGCAAAATACCAACATTCTGGGTGCAATGAACATGTTTTCACTATTATTTTATTTCTTTGTGTGACTGACATCATTATTCAAGCATTCTCTGCTGCAAAATACATAGCAGACAGGAGCAAAAGGGATTATAAATGTTTTTCAAGTTACTACCCATTTTAAAAAAATGTTAGCAGTCTAAAAGTTATCGGAACTAAATTTATCGGAACATAATTGGTCCGATGATAGTTTTAAAACTTATCTGAAAAGCTAATCTGCTAACAAAAACATTAGCTTTGATAATTATCTGTTATCAGATTAGCTGAACAGTGCCCACCACTGCTAACCAGATAGAGTTGTGATGTCATCACGTGTGCAGTTAGGCGCTGTCTAGCTAGATATTGAAAATTTGTTTCTTTCTTTTTTTTTATACAAATGAAAAAAATGACATATTTTACAAAGGCACCTGTATTTGTAAACATCAATATGTTACATTGATTCACTTGTGATGGTTTTTACATATAATGAATGAATCAACCAATCAGTATGAGCGGAGTCTTACTTTACCTATAATCCTTTTGGGGATCTGTGTGTTAATGTTCAAATCTTCAGAATTAGTGCATTATTTTAAAATTAACATATGTGTTATATATCACTTTGTACATTTTAAGAGTTTACATTAATGTAGTTATTCTATCTGGAATAATTTTATTTATAAAGCAAAACCATAATTCAAACCTGCTTTCCATTTCAAGACCTCTGCCTCATCGCTGGGCCACTGTATTATGTCAAGGCAAATGGTGTTCCCTACAGCAGGGAGCAGAGTGCACAAAGACAAAAGTGCTGGCTCATTGGTTGTTTGGGTTTGTAGTCACTTTTGGTTCTATTAGAAGTTCTGATGGTGTTTAAACTCAAAATTGGCTTGTTAGTAGCTGAGAGTGTATGGGAGATAAAATTCAAAGTTATCGGTTAGCTGTAACTTCCATTAAGTTTTTAGGCAGTTTAGCGTTAAAAAAGATAACTTTTCAGTTAGCTGATTACCACTTATCAAAGCTAACTTTTTGGTTAGCTGTGATATGACTATGATTTCACACGAAGTGCAGCAACAGTGAAAATTAAACATTCTTAAACAAAACAGTAATAATACCACATGTATTTTTCACTTATCATAAGGTTAGGATAGAGGTATTTGGAACATTTGGAATTTCACAAGTTAATTTGTTTATGCCATTTCAAATTAAAAAAATGCAAAAAATATAAAGAATAAAATTTTCTTCAGACAAGTCAGGGGATGGAAACATGAACATTTCCAATTTCACTGAATATATCTTGGACTTTATTTACATCAATTAGGAAGAAATACAAAAGTTTCTTTAATCAAAACATCAAATCTAGACTTTCATTTCAAATGTTCTTTCTAGCAAAATGTAGCTGAACTATCGCGTCTTCTTTTTAAGAAAATCCTCCTCTACACCACTTCATCGGGAAGCTGGATTTTATAATTTTAATTTATTTATATCAAGTTGTGCTTTCATTTTGAGTTTAAGGAAGATAACTTCAGATTTATTTATCTAAATTTGTGTCACTGGTGTGTCACTAAGACAGCAAAATTAAGCGGTTACACGGGTTTTACACAGAACAGAGGAGGAGTAAATTACCTGTATTTGTTTCAGCCTGAGCGTCTTCACGTTATATCTCATGAATCAACAGCTGCTTGCTCTTTTAAAATCACTGAAGAAACACATATATGAGGCAACCTGAATTAAAGGAGAAATGCTGCTTTTAACAACCTGGACCTCATTTCTGGCATAAAATATGTTTTTTTACTCACTATATAACTTTGTCTCATTTGGAGTCCATGGTTCAGACGACATGTTAAATCAGAGTTAAATATTGGACCTAGCAGTCAATATGTGTCACTGATTTCAAAATGCAGCTCTTTTCAACCAGATGTGCAGTGCCATGATATGTCAATCATCTGTGCCACTTTTTTTGGCACTTCCTGATTGGGGCTCCCAAGGGCAATTATTACTCTACAGTATTTGTCCTTAGCAAGTACTCTGGGTTTACCACAGCAGACCTGAGATGGATCTGTATATTGATTTGACACAAGTTTTGTTCTGAATGCTCTTCCTGGTGCAACTCCAAATTACATGGAGGATCGGCAAGGGTGGCCTTGAACCAGGAACCTTCCTGTTTGGAAACAAGCACACGCACTGCTTGACCACCATGTTGCCCTTGTCAAGGTTTGAGTTTTGCTGGGTGTTCTGTTTTATTTTGTTTGGTTTGTTATTTTTGCATTTCGTTGGATTTGGTTGGTTTCTTCTCTTGCTGGGGTTATTCTGTTTGGGTCTACCTATCTTTCTTTCTCTTGTCTCTCTCCCTTGGATCTTACTTAAGCTCTCTGGGTGTGTTTGTTCCCCGCCAGTTCGTCGTGCCTTGTGCCCTCATTCCAGCTCTGTTCCTGCGTTCCATAGTCCTGCCTGTCTCTTTGTGCGTACTGGACCGCCACCCTGTTGCTTCGACCACACCTTATAGCCTGATGTTTTTTGTACTGCTGCTTTTTCTGGACTGCTTACTCGTGTACTGACCACCGCTATCCTCAATAGTAAAACCTTCTAAAAACCAGAGCTGTTTGTCTGAGCCGTGCATTTGTGTCCTGCTATCCCAGACCATCCAGCCTGATAGCCCTTTTATCTTTAACATGTTGTGTACAGTGATGCCGGTAACGCGTTACTCTAATCTGACCACTTTTTTTAGTAACGAGTAATCTAACGCCTTTAATCTTTCCAAATGAGTAATCAGATTAAAGTTACTTCTCCAAGTCACTGTGTGTTACTATTATTTTTGCATTGTGGGTCGACAGCAGCATTAAACTTGGTCCGTGGGCAGGGGGTCAGGGTTCGACTGAACTGCCCACTTTAAGCGAGCTGTGAGCTTTTCATCAGCTACGACTCGTCCTCACCTCTTAAAGCGCGGTGAAAACAGCACACCTGCACTGAGCTTTACAAAGTAATTTTTATGCTTTATTTTCCTCCTTTATTTAGAATTCTGAGCTGAGCCGCTCCGTATCTGCTGCTAAAAACAGCTGATCCTCCACAACGCGTCAACAACTAACACTATTTTCCACTCAAATGCACCTAAACTCTCTTTCTGAGGACCACATGATGTGAAAACACAATAAAACTTTCTTACCTGTAAATCTGGTCATGTTTTCTGCATAAATAAATGTTATCCATTCTTTGTGCTCAAACGCCGAAGCAGGGGCGAATCCAGATTGAATGGGGGCGTGGGGCAGGGATGTGCCCCCCTCCCCCACAACACCCCTAGATTAAAGGTCCAGTTTTGAAGCCATTTTTTTACTACAACTGCTAATACTACTTAAAATAATAATAATTTTGACAAGTAAAATGTTTATAGAGAATTTAAATGTTAGAAAAATGTTAGAATTTAATAGTTACATTTATAAACAATGTAGGTTAGAAATTGCAAGTTTTACTGTTACAGTGCTGTCAACAGTTAAATATGAGGTCAAGAAAGATTATTTTACTTTTTATAAAACAAGTATTTATTTTCATTGAAGTCAAGAAAGGGTGACTATAAAGTGAGTTTTGGCAAAACAGGTATCATTGTCATGTTGAGGTGGCAGAGGGTTGTTGTCAGCAGCTGGGGAAAGTAACTAAAAAAGTAACTAGTAATCTAACTTAGTTACTTTTACAACTGAGTAATCAGTAAAGTAACTAAGTTACTTTTTCAAGGAGTAATCAGTAATCAGTAATTGGATTACTTTATCAAAGTAACTGTGGCAACACTGGTTGTGTACAACATTGGTGCCTTTAGCAATGTAGTATTTGGAAGACCTGCACAAATCAATCTGAGTTTGAGTTTAGGCTACTTTTATCACAAATATTCAAAGTCATTCTAATTTTGGTCACATCACACATTGCTGGGATTTAGTGTGCCGACAAAGCTAATCCTGTGTAATTAGTGTGAGAGCCCACAGTCACAGGATTACTCCAGCAGAATAAAAAAGCTCATCTGATACAATTGCAGACTTGAAACAATAAGTATATAACATAGTATCTAAAATCCTTCTACATCCTTTGTACTCAAACAGCATCATCAGGCCAGATAACAAAGAAAAGTTAAGGAAATTTCAGAGGGAGTATCACAGAAAATGGAACACTAGCCAGTCTATTGTTTTTTCCCTTTCTCTTTCTTTCTGTCTGTGGACCTAGAAGGAAAATGTGGCCCAGTTCCACAGTATCCTTTTTTTTTTTTTGAGTCTTGCAATCAGCTTCTGTACAGATGGTGCACTGGCACAGTCATTTGAAACTTTTTCAATAAACCCACACAGTGACCTACATGTCTGACTCGCAGTCAGCATACGAGGTCTATTAGAAAAGTATCCGACCTTATTATTTTTTTCAAAACCATATGGATTTGAATCACGTGTGATTACATCAGACATGCTTGAACCCTCGTGGGCATGCAAGAGTTTTTTCACGCCTGTCGGTTACGTCATTTGCCTGTGGGCAGTCTTTGAGTGAGGAGTCACCCACCCTCTCGTCAATTTTTTCATTGTTTAGGAATGGCTCAGAGACTGTTGCTTTGTTTGATCAAAATTTTTTCAAAACTGTAAGGCACAACTGAGTGGACACCATTCGATAAATTCAGCTGGTTTTCGGTAAAAATTTTAACGGCTGATGAGAGATTTTGGTCTGGTAGTGTCGCCGTAAGGACGGCCCACGGCGCCTGATGGCGATCTGCGCTTCGAGGCGGCAGCGTCTCGCCATTTCAAGTTGAAAACTTCCACATTTCAGGCTCTGTTGACCCAGGAAGTCGTCAGAGAACAGAGAACTTTCAGAAGAAGTCGGCATGGGGAGTTTATTCGGACATTCCATTGTTAACGGACATTTTGTAATGAAAGAACATGCGGGCAGAGTCGCATGTCGGGCCAGACCCGACCGCGGTGGGTCGCGACAGGAAAAACACCTCCGTTGGAAACCTTAACGGGCAAGATGGAACATGCCCAAGCTGTTAAACAATTTCTCAGTTACTCACTTGTTGAAAGCCATCAAAAGCCGCCTGAATTTTACAAATGGTTTTCAACACGGAGGTGTTTTTCCTGTCGCGGCGCACATAGATTCGCCAAGTCGTCACGGAAACGACTCGGCGAATTTGCGCGCACGTCTTTCATTAAAAAATGTCCTTAAACAGTGGAATGTCCGCATAAAGTCCTCATGCCGGCCTCTTCTGAATCTTCTCTGTTCTCTCACGATGTCCTGGGTGAATTAAGCCCTAAATTAGGATGTTTTCAGGTCGAAACAGGCCGACGACGGTGCCTGGAAGCGCTGCGCGACGTCCCGCTCCGTGGGAAGTCCTTACACCAACAGAAACACCCCATAATCTCTCATCAGCCGTTAAACTTTTCACCAAAAACCAGCTTAATTTCTCGAATAGTGTCCACTCGGATATTCCTCACAGGTCCAGAAAAAATTTTGATAAAGCAATGCGCGCCGTCTCGAGCAGCGTGTGAAACAAAGGAATTCAGCCGAGAGGGTGGGACCACATCTCACTCAAGGCCTGCCCACAGGGAAATGACGTCACCGACGCGTGAAAAAACTCACGCATGCGCACGAGGGTTCAAGCATGATTGGTGTAATCGCACGTCATTCAAATCCATATAGTTAAAAAAAAATAAAAGGGTCGGTTTATTATCTAAGAGACCTCGTAGTTATTACTATAATTATTATTATGCAGACATATGCATTAGAATCATTTAATAAAATGCTGTTAGACTAAATCTGCCTGATCTGACAGACTAAATCTGCCTGATCTGACTGTTTCTTTTCAAAATATTTCAGTTTACTGGTTTTAGAGACAGGCTTCTATTGTGCCTATTTACATTGTGCTTGCGTCTGCTCAGCTCTCCTCCATCGCCAGCAGGATGCAAGTCCCAACCTCCAGCCCTGATAATTGAAGCCAACATGGAAGTGAAAAAAAAATCTTACATTTCCTTGAATCACCACTACTTGAAGCTGGTTCCAAAAGCAAGTCAGTCCCTGTGGACCCCATGTTAAAGTCTCCAACTATTAACACCTGCCACCTCATCGCAGATCAAGGAAATGTATGAGGAACTGATACAAATTGTTGTATGGCTGGGGGGCCTGGCTGCCTTTTTGTTTCTGTCTTTTGTTTTTCCTTCCAGGTGGCTTGCATTTGGGACTGAGTGGCTGTGTTGCTGAGGTTATCAGGACCTCACCCTGATCACCTGCAGCTCGTCAGGACTCACAGCTGAGGTGCATCTATATGGATTGGAACATGGTGGCATTTAAGACTGGAGTATACAGTGTGTATTTGCCAGAGACTCGACCTTGTGACCAGACGGGTGAGATCGTCGTCTCGGGAGCCATCTCATCATCAGTGGATGCAGAGAACGTCCAGGGTTTGATGCACGGTCTGTGAAAGAGGAGGGGGTGAGGTCTCACGCTCGTCAGCACACTTCCTGAGGTACGTTAGATTTTGTGACTAACATTTATACAGTCAGTAAATGTGGTGTCCCTCACACCTTATTATATTGAGCTGTACCTTAGTCATGTATCGGCTTCCACTGCAGTGGAGTTTTGTGAACTGGATGTTCCATGCCTGCAGGTTGGGAAGCTGATTAGTAATCAAGCCAGGAAGTGTTTGCTGTTTGTACACCTTTAAGTGTTCTCTCTGTGTGTAGAGTGTGGACTCACATAATGATTCCTTCTTTCACAGACTCGGTTTGTTGCGGCCACCTGGGGGGTGTCGGCGGGGTCCTTGGGTCCGAACAGCTTCTGGCTCCAGACCGTTAGCGCTGCTGGGAGCGCACCACGCCAGACCGCACTTTCTTTTGTTATATTTTGTATCACTGTTATGTATTAAATTCAGTTAGCCTTTGTACCGTGCTCTGCTTATTTCATACTGGGTCCTTCAAACGCTGGTCGGTTCTCCGAGCTGCGTCCGACACATAACACAAATTTTGGATTTCTGTTTTTGTTTGTTTTTGTCCTGCAAAAGCCCTTTTCCCATTTTAGACTGTGAGCCCACAGAGGTCAGCCTAGCTGGAAAGGTAACAGAATTAGGTGTGACCAACAAGGACCTACATACTTGCAAATGCAAGAAATGGACATCTGCTGGTCCTCTTCTGGTGGGTGTGGTCCTCAGAGTGTGGTCCACGCAAACACAGGGAGAACATGCAACCCCTACACAGAAAGACCACAGGTGGGAATCGATGACATGACCTTCTTACTTTGAGGGAACAGTGCTAAGCACTAAGCCACCATGCTGCCAAGTTCTGAAGTGAACCTTCTTATTAATTAAGATCACTACTCGTCTGGCTTTAGAACTAAAAGATGAATGAAAAACATCACCTACCCATGGATAATTGAGTCTAAAGTGATCTATATCTAGATGTGTTTCCTAAAGGAACACTATACGAGGGCTGTCCATAAAGTATAGGTCCTTTTTATTTTTTTCAAAAACTATATGGATTTCATTCATATGTTTTTACGTCAGACATGCATGAACCCTCGTGCGCATGCGTGAGTTTTTCCACGCCTGTCGGTGACGTCATTCGCCTGTGAGCACTCCTTGTGGGAGGAGTCGTCCAGCCCCTCGTCGGAATTCCTTTGTCTGAGAAGTTGCTGAGAGACTGGCGCTTTGTTTGATCAAAATTTTTTCTAAACCTGTGAGACACATCGAAATGGACATGGTTCGAAAAATTAAGCTGGTTTTCAGTGAAAATTTTAACGGCTGATGACAGATTTTGAGGTGACACTGTCGCTTTAAGGACTTCCCACGGTGCGAGACGTCGTGCAGTGCTCTCAGGCGGCGTCATCAGCCTGTTTCAAGCTGAAAACCTCCACATTTCAGGCTCTATTGATCCAGGACGTCGTGAGAGAACAGAGAAGTTTCAGAAGAAGTCGGTTTCAGCATTTTATCCGGATATTCCACTGTTAAAGGAGATTTTTTTAATGAAAGACGTGCGGACGGGTCCGCGCGTCGGGACGCAGCCGGCGCGGAGCGGCGGCACAGGAAAAACACCTCCGTGTTGATAACCATTTGTAAAATCCAGGCGGCTTTTGATGGCTTTCAGTGGAGTGAGCATATGAGAAATTGTTTAACAGCTGGACATGTTCCAACTTGTCCTTAAGGCTTCCAACAGAGGTGTTTTTCCTGTGGCGGAGCGTCGCGGCGGCTGCGAGCCGACGCGCAGACCCGTCCGCACGTCTTTCATTAAAAAAATCTCCTTTAACAGTGGAATATCCGGATAAAATGCTGAAACCGACTTCTTCTGAAACTTCTCTGTTCTCTCACAACGTCCTGGATCAATAGAGCCTGAAATGTGGAGGTTTTCAGCTTGAAACAGGCTGATGACGCCGCCTGAGAGCGCTGTGCGACGTCTCGCACTGTGGGAAGTCCTTAAAGCGACAGTATCACCTCAAAATCTCTCATCAGCCGTTAAAATTTTCACTGAAAATCAGCTTAATTTTTCGAACCATGTCCACTTCGATGTGTCTCACAGGTTTAGAAAAGATTTTGATCAAACAAAGCGCCAGTCTCTCAGCAACTTCTCAGACAAAGGAATTCCGACGAGAGGCTGGACGACTCCTCCCACAAGGAGTGCTCACAGGCGAATGACGTCACCGACAGGCGTGGAAAAACTCACGCATGCGCACAAGGGTTCAAGCATGTCTGACGTAAAAACATATGAATGAAATCCATATAGTTTTTGAAAAAAATAAAAAGGACCTATACTTTATGGACAGACCTCGTATAAGAAGTTCTCATCGGTGGAGGAAGTCATGGCTTATCACTCAGCGACTGTGAAGATGGATGAAGGCTACAGCAGGTCCTCAGACCCCAATTATCTGGAATTTCCCAGCCATTGGACCAGGCAAGGATCTGTCAAGGACCTTGTGTTTGTTGAAGACTTTGAAAATTTGCACAGATCTCAGAAGAGTTTCATCTTCCCACTTTTCACAGGTTTGAAAGGACATGGACACCTCAAAATGTGATTAAGGGTTTGGAAAAAAAGAAGGAAAAAGGAATCTGTCTTTTTGTCTTATTATTTGAAAAAAAAAAAAAAAACCTTTTTGTGGATTATTGTAATCAACCAAAGATGGAATCTCTAACCCAAATTATCTCTGAATGTGTTATACTGAATGTATTTAGAATTTGGATAGTCTTGTCAATATGCTTTTTGATATTGTGGTTATCATGTTTTGCTTCTAGTGCGATTATATTCAACTAGCGTGTTGCCTGTGGGGATCCACGGGCTCTAGACCGGGTAGTTGTTATAAAATAGGTAGCTGACATTTTTCAAAGGTGGTAATAAAGTAAGTCAAGCTTGTATAATTAATTAGAATGGTGTTTGAGTCCAGAATGTTTTAAGAACCTTAGACCTCAACATTTTTTGAAGAGGAACTCAAGCCTTTTAATTATGTAATTTTTAATACCAATTTACTGTCTTAATGTATGGTTAAAACAGAGGTGTCAAACCTGTATTTGCTACAGGTGGGTGATACCGGGAATTTTGGTATTGATCCGATACCTAGTAAATACAGGCCCAGTATCGCCGATATTGATAACGATACCGATACTTTTTCATATTTAAGCTTCATAGATCCAAAGGATCCAAAAGACCTAAGATAGAATTTCGCCAAACATTGTATGTGACAACAAAATACTTTATTATCACAATCAACATTTTTGCTTAAAAAAATATCACTCAACACAACTTAAAACAAAATCTCCTGAGGTAGAGGGCTGACTCGAGGAGAGCACTGAGTAGGGATGGGTATTGATAAGATTTTATCGATATCGATGCCATTATTGATTCTGCTTATTGATCCGATTCCTTATCGATTCCCTTATTGATACCTCTTGTGAATTTTGTGCTAAAAGTAGGCTTTACAGGTTTTCTATGTATTTCATTGAGTCTTAAAGTAAATAAATATGAAATTGGTCACTGTATCCTTGATCTCTGGACATAAATAAAAATAAACAAAATGGTGTTTTGATTTGAAGTTATTAATTCCGACTGGATTCTATCGTTCTAACTTGACTCGGCAGAGAGCCGCGCAGCATTTGGAGCTGTGTGAACAGAACGGAGGATGATTCTCGTTTCTTTCTCGCAACAAGACAGGAGTCCCAGTTACTAACTTTAATCCGCACAAAAGTGACTCACGATTTCACATATTCAGGGATGAAAGTGGTGAAAAAAAAAAAGCTGAAACCCAAAATTACCCCCCAACACCACGTGCATGAAAATGTTTGAATTCTAGAAGCTCTGAAATGCAATCTGGGACTATTCCAGACAATAAACTGCAGTGAGTGCAGCATCCATTTAGTGAGAAAAAAAAAAACAACTTTCCTTATTCCAGTAGTATTCTGGTCTTACTAGGATGCAGCAGTTTTCTAGCTTGGCAGATAGTTCTGTAGGAAATCACTGAAGAAATTAACACATTGAAAATATGGTTTGACCAAAACAAACTGTCATTAAACTTAAATAAGACAGGGATGAAATGGAGGTGTAGGAGACACTAGGTGTTCACAGGAAACGCTTATTTATTTCTGTATGTATGTATGTATTTATGTATGTTCATTGTTAGTTGGTTTTATATTTTCTGTTGTGTTTAAAAATTCTATATAATCATTAGATTAGTTATTATTACTATTATTGTTGTGCTTGCTATTATTAGTAATATATAAACAAAAATAAATTTAAAAAATATTACAATTTGTAATACATTTGACTCTTTCACAACAACAAACGCTTGACAGCTACAACTGCTTAATGCTAACTTAACATTGAAAATGTCATAGACATGCTAACGTGTTAGCATCTGTCCCATTTTTAAGTTATAAAATACATCTATCAACTGTTTCAGAAGACCATAACAGGTCGGTTTAACATAAAAAAAGGTAAATAATACTCACAGCCATATGCTCTTTAGGGTTTTATTATTTCCTGTTGGCTGATAGTACAAATATTGACATGATAACCGTTTAGATCAACAGGTGGAGCCCCAAATTAATTTGAGGTAAAAAATAATGTACATTTGCTACAATCCCAATCTTTAGATGACAGAAACGTCTGTCCTTTCCTTGCAGATGTCCTTCTTTACCAGGTAACATCTGAACCCATTCCTCTCTGATAAGTCCCTTTTATAACTTTCACATTTTCTGTTGTATTCTGCTGTTATTATGTTTCATAGTAACTGTAACAGTGCATGTCTGGTCATGAAGTTCTCTTCATCCTTTAAATAATTCCAGGGGCAGAGGGTGACATTTGCTGTGTCTATTTTATGGACCTCTGAGTCACAGCCATTTTCAGCTACATAAAGAAAACTGAGTTGAATGTAACTGAGCAGCAATTTGTTGAAATTGCACAACAGATAATAAAGAGATCCAATCACCAAATCAGCAATTGTCAGGGCAACTTTGACAATCTTGTATCACATGGAAAAACTAGCATCCAGTGAAACAAACTTTAGTGTTCATTTTTCACATGATATGCTTCTAGTTGGACTGCTTTTGTACACTACTGATAATACCATTCCATATAATTCCATAATTATATTATTACTGGGCTGTTATTATTTCCATAATCATTACAATTTATATATTTTAATTGTGATTTTGCAAACTGCAGTGCAAATTTTGCATCATATATACAGCTTCATGGTGGAGCATAACAGAGTTTTCCTTACAAGCAGACATGAAATTTACAGTGAGTCAGAAGGTACATGGGAGACTGGGGGCTCCTGCATGAAAATCCTTCTTTGTTCTATTACACCAAATGCAGCTGGCTCATAGGGGGCGCTCAGGCACTGCCCTTCCAGATGTGGGGGGGAAACATTATACACACACTCACTCATCTTCAACTGCTTAGTCCAATTAAGGGTCACAGGGGGGTTGGAGTCTATCCCAGCAGTCATAGAGCGCGAGGCAGGGTACACCCAGGACAGGATGCCAGTCTGTCACAAGGCCACAAACAGACAAATAGATTCACACCCACTCGCACACCTACAGACAATGTAAAGATTCCAATCCACCAAACCCGCATGTCTTTCGATATGGGAGGAAACTGGAACACCAGGAAGAAACCCACGCAAACACGGGGAGAACATGCAAACTCCACACAGAAAGGCCACAGGCGGGAATTGAACCCATGACCTTCTCATTGTGAGGCAACAGTGCTAACCACTAACCCACCGTGCTGCCGTGGAAAAATTATATATATATTTTTTTTTTAAGTATTATCAATGTATAGTATGTGCCTACATGTAATGGGAATTATTAAAACAACATCTCCATCGAGTGACTCTCATTCAACAGTGCATTTATTTACACCGACAGAACATATCATTTCTCTTCTTGGGCAATCACTCAGAGTTCTTTGAAGTGCAGCAAAATGACCAAGTGTGTATGTTGCTAAGGAAAAATAATAAACATTTGGCCAATCAGCATCACCAAATTTAATATCTTGTGGGCGATAGAATTTTCGCCCCTGGACCAATTGTGTGTGGTTGCTAAGGAAAAATAATAAATATTTGGCCAATCAGCATTGCCAAATTTAAGGGGTTGGGCGGGGGTGACCCGCAATAGAATTTTCGCCCCTGGATTTATCAAAGTGCTGCTGTTTTTGGTGGAAACAAAAACCCCACCGATGTTTGGGTTATTTATTTGGCTGCAATCGCGTAGGGAGCTTGGAGTTTGGTAGGTGGAAAAGAAGCAGCACGACGCCAACAAAACCCAGCTCCCGGACTCACTTCTTACGAATGGAGCTAAGTCTGCTGTAGTTTTGAGTTTGTTTGTTTGTTTTTTACAGAGGCATGTGGTCGCACATTGCGCTCAGGTCTGCGAGAAAAAAATGCAGAAACTGCTTCGCTGAATAGTTCATAGCAGGACGACTGCCATAACGGAGACAAAGTTTCAGTGAGGATTTGAACAAAAGTTTTCTGGATCGAGTCTCGGCTGTGGAATTGATTGTTTGGCAGCTCTTCGCCTCATTAAGGTAAGTCGCTCCTCTCTCATATACACACACACACACACACACACACACACACACACACACACACACACACACACACACACACACACATTCTCTCTCTCACACACACATTCTGTCTCTGTCTTGCACACACATACTTGTTTCCATAATTTGTGGGGACCAAGTTTGCAATCATCATTTGTGGGGACCAAGTTTGCAATCATCATTTGTGGGGACCACCCTTTCTAGAGGTCCTTTAAGTATGAAAAAAATTTGGTAAAGAAGCCATTGGTTAGTGAGCCTAAACATGCCTTCAAACCTTTAAAAAGTAAATGTAATGATACCACCATGCAATATGGGGACTTCCTGTAAAATGAGTCAATCTGTTAACAGCAGACATAATTTGCATACTTCACACAGATTTATATGTCACTTGTGGGGACATATTTATATGTAAATTGTATGTTTATATTGAAATGGACAATTTACTATAATTATTTGCCCAACATATTGCACTTGAAGTTAGATGAAACTTATTACAAAGTTAAAAACTCAAGGTTCACACCTACTAAAGCACCTCAAATCATGCAGAATTTCTAATACCATCAATTGTGGTTTATTAGCTGTGCATACAGGACTGCAGGCTCCCCAGAAGGTGGTAAAGACAATAAAGAAAATTGGAAGAAAACTACTACACATTTCCACGACCAAAATTCACCAGGGATTTTATACATGCAGTTTTTATGTCCCAGTGATCACTGGAAGTGAAGTTTTGGCTCTACCCTCATGAACTTAGATAGTGTCTGGTCTTGTTAGCCATAAAAGGACAAGGACTTTGCCACTACTCAATCAATATGCAACACCACCCCTCCAGAAATCAAACTGGCTTGACCTGCACAACAGTTTTTAATGACACAAGGTCAAAGAAATATAAATTACATTGCATAAACAATTCTGCAATGACAATACTATCAAGTATAAACTTAGAAAACTGGCTTAACCAGCGCCACGTGCTTTAATGACACAAGGTCAATGAAAAATAAATTACATTGCATCAACAATTCTGCAATGACAATACTATCAAGTATAAACTTAGAAAACTGGCTTAACCAGTGCCACATGCTTTAATGACACAACGTCAACGAAAAATAAATTACATTGCATCAACAATTCTGCAATGACAATACTATCAAGTATAAACTTAGAAATCAAATTGGCTTAACCAGCACCACATACTTTAATGACACAAGGTCAATCAATCAATCAATCAATTTTTTTTTTTATATAGCGCCAAATCACAACAAACAGTTGCCCCAAGGCGCTTTATATTGTAAGGCAAGGCCATACAATAATGATGTAAAACCCCAACGGTCAAAACGACCCCCTGTGAGCAAGCACTTGGCTACAGTGGGAAGGAAAAACTCCCTTTTAACAGGAAGAAACCTCCAGCAGAACCAGGCTCAGGGAGGGGCAGTCTTCTGCTGGGACTGGTTGGGGCTGAGGGAGAGAACCAGGAAAAAGACATGCTGTGGAGGGGAGCAGAGATCGATCACTAATGATTAAATGCAGAGTGGTGCATACAGAGCAAAAAGAGAAAGAAACAGTGCATCATGGGAACCCCCCAGCAGTCTACGTCTATAGCAGCATAACTAAGGGATGGTTCAGGGTCACCTGATCCAGCCCTAACTATAAGCTTTAGCAAAAAGGAAAGTTTTAAGCCTAATCTTAAAAGTAGAGAGGGTGTCTGTCTCCCTGATCTGAATTGGGAGCTGGTTCCACAGGAGAGGAGCCTGAAAGCTGAAGGCTCTGCCTCCCATTCTACTCTTACAAACCCTAGGAACTACAAGTAAGCCTGCAGTCTGAGAGCGAAGCGCTCTATTGGGGTGATATGGTACTACGAGGTCCCTAAGATAAGAAGGGACCTGATTATTCAAAACCTTATAAGTAAGAAGAAGAATTTTAAATTCTATTCTAGAATTAACAGGAAGCCAATGAAGAGAGGCCAATATGGGTGAGATATGCTCTGTCCTTCTAGTCCCCGTCAGCACTCTAGCTGCAGCATTTTGAATTAACTGAAGGCTTTTTAGGGAACTTTTAGGACAACCTGATAATAATGAATTACAATAGTCCAGCCTAGAGGAAATAAATGCATGAATTAGTTTTTCAGCATCACTCTGAGACAAGACCTTTCTGATTTTAGAGATATTGCGTAAATGCAAAAAAGCAGTCCTACATATTTGTTTAATATGCGCTTTGAATGACATATCCTGATCAAAAATGACTCCAAGATTTCTCACAGTATTACTAGAGGTCAGGGTAATGCCATCCAGAGTAAGAATCTGGTTAGACACCATGTTTCTAAGATTTGTGGGGCCAAGTACAATAACTTCAGTTTTATCTGAGTTTAAAAGCAGGAAATTAGAGGTCATCCATGTCTTTATGTCTGTAAGACAATCCTGCAGTTTAGCTAATTGGTGTGTGTCGTCTGGCTTCATGGATAGATAAAGCTGGGTATCATCTGCGTAACAATGAAAATTTAAGCAATACCGTCTAATAATACTGCCTAAGGGAAGCATATATAAAGTGAATAAAATTGGTCCTAGCACAGAACCTTGTGGAACTCCATAATTAACTTTAGTCTGTGAAGAAGATTCCCCATTTACATGAACAAATTGTAATCTATTAGACAAATATGATTCAAACCACCGCAGCGCAGTGCCTTTAATACCTATGGCATGCTCTAATCTCTGTAATAAAATTTTATGGTCAACAGTATCAAAAGCAGCACTGAGGTCTAACAGAACAAGCACAGAGATGAGTCCACTGTCCGAGGCCATAAGAAGATCATTTGTAACCTTCACTAATGCTGTTTCTGTACTATGATGAATTCTAAAACCTGACTGAAACTCTTCAAATAGACCATTCCTCTGCAGATGATCAGTTAGCTGTTTTACAACTACCCTTTCAAGAATTTTTGAGAGAAAAGGAAGGTTGGAGATTGGCCTATAATTAGCTAAGATAGCTGGGTCAAGTGATGGCTTTTTAAGTAATGGTTTAATTACTGCCACCTTAAAAGCCTGTGGTACATAGCCAACTAACAAAGATAGATTGATCATATTTAAGATCGAAGCATTAAATAATGGTAGGGCTTCCTTGAGCAGCCTGGTAGGAATGGGGTCTAATAAACATGTTGATGGTTTGGATGAAGTAACTAATGAAAATAACTCAGACAGAACAATCGGAGAGAAAGAGTCTAACCAAATACCGGCATCACTGAAAGCAGCCAAAGATAACAATACGTCTTTGGGATGGTTATGAGTAATTTTTTCTCTAATAGTTAAAATTTTGTTAGCAAAGAAAGTCATGAACTCATTACTAGTTAAAGTTAATGGAATACTCAGCTCAATAGAGCTCTGACTCTTTGTCAGCCTGGCTACAGTGCTGAAAAGAAACCTGGGGTTGTTCTTATTTTCTTCAATTAGTGATGAGTAGAAAGATGTCCTAGCTTTACGGAGGGCTTTTTTATAGAGCAACAGACTCTTTTTCCAGGCTAAGTGAAGATCTTCTAAATTAGTGAGACGCCATTTCCTCTCCAACTTACGGGTTATCTGCTTTAAGCTACGAGTTTGAGAGTTATACCATGGAGTCAGACACTTCTGATTTAAAGCTCTCTTTTTCAGAGGAGCTACAGCATCCAAAGCTGTCTTCAATGAGGATGTAAAACTATTGACGAGATACTCTATCTCCCTTACAGAGTTTAGGTAGCTATTCTGCACTGTGTTGTTATATGGCATTAGAGAACATAAAGAAGGAATCATATCCTTAAACCTAGTTACAGCGCTTTCTGAAAGACTTCTAGTGTAATGAAACTTATTCCCTACTGCTGGGTAGTCCATCAGAGTAAATGTAAATGTTATTAAAAAATGATCAGACAGAAGGGAGTTTTCAGGGAATACTGTTAAGTCTTCTATTTCCATACCATAAGTCAGAACAAGATCTAAGATATGATTAAAGTGGTGGGTGGACTCATTTACTTTTTGAGCAAAGCCAATAGAGTCTAATAATAGATTAAATGCAGTGTTGAGGCTGTCATTCTCAGCATCTGTGTGGATGTTAAAATCGCCCACTATAATTATCTTATCTGAGCTAAGCACTAAGTCAGACAAAAGGTCTGAAAATTCACAGAGAAACTCACAGTAACGACCAGGTGGACGATAGATAATAACAAATAAAACTGGTTTTGGTCAATGAAAAATAAATTACATTGCATCAACAATTCTGCAATGACAATACTATCAAGTATAAACTTAGAAAACTGGCTTAACCAGCGCCACATGCTTTAATGACACAAGGTCAACGAAAAATAAATTACATTGCATCAACAATTCTGCAATGACAATACTATCAAGTATAAACTTAGAAAACTGGCTTAACCAGCGCCACATGCTTTAATGACACAAGGTCAACGAAAAATAAATTACATTGCATCAACAATTCTGCAATAACAATACTATCAAGTATAAACTTAGAAATCAAATTGGCTTAACCAGCACCACATGCTTTAATGACACAAGATCAATGAAAAATAAATTACATTGCATCAACAATTCTGCAATGATAATACTATCAAGTATAAACTTAGAAATCAAATTGGCTTAACCAGCACCACATGCTTTAATGACACAAGGTCAACGAAAAATAAATTACATTGCATCAACAATTCTGCAATGACAATACTATCAAGTATAAACTTAGAAATCAAATTGGCTTAACCAGCGCCACATGCTTTAATGACACAAGGTCAACAAAAAATAAATTACATTGCATCAACAATTCTGCAATGACAATACTATCAAGTATAAACTTAGAAATCAAATTGGCTTAACCAGCGCCACATGCTTTAATGACACAAGGTCAACAAAAAATAAATTACATTGCATCAACAATTCTGCAATGATAATACTATCAAGTATAAACTTAGAAATCAAATTGGCTTAACCAGCGCCACATGCTTTAATGACACAAGGTCAACAAAAAATAAATTACATTGCATCAACAATTCTGCAATGACAATACTATCAAGTATAAACTTAGAAATCAAATTGGCTTAACCAGCGCCACATGCTTTAATGACACAAGGTCAACAAAAAATAAATTACATTGCATCAACAATTCTGCAATGATAATACTATCAAGTATAAACTTAGAAATCAAATTGGCTTAACCAGCACCACATGCTTTAATGACACAAGGTCAACGAAAAATAAATTACATTGCATCAACAATTCTGCAATGACAATACTATCAAGTATAAACTTAGAAATCAAATTGGCTTAACCAGCACCACATGCTTTAATGACACAAGATCAATGAAAAATAAATTACATTGCATCAACAATTCTGCAATGATAATACTATCAAGTATAAACTTAGAAATCAAATTGGCTTAACCAGCACCACATGCTTTAATGACACAAGGTCAACGAAAAATAAATTACATTGCATCAACAATTCTGCAATGATAATACTATCAAGTATAAACTTAGAAATCAAATTGGCTTAACCAGCGCCACATGCTTTAATGACACAAGGTCAATGAAAAATAAATTACATTGCATCAACAATTCTGCAATGACAATACTATCAAGTATAAACTTAGAAATCAAATTGGCTTAACCAGCACCACATGCTTTAATGACACAAGGTCAATGAAAAATAAATTACATTGCATCAACAATTCTGCAATGACAAGTTCACCCATCTCTGTATGTTAATAAAAAGTAAAATTGTCTTTTAAAGAAATATCTGCCTTACTGGACAATTGGCCTCATAAATTTCCATTTTAAAAGGAGAAATCTCTTGTGAAATGGACTTAGGTGTACTGAAAAATGTACTCATTAACATGTTTCAATATACCCCAAGTCCATTTCACAACAGATTTAGTTTTACAGAACAGATAATACAGTTCCCACAATGCTGGAACTGGGTGGATGGTGTTATTCAGACAGAAAAAAGAATAATAATAAGTGTTCAGAATAATAGTGCTATGTGACTAACAAGATTAATCCAGACTAACAAGATTAATCCAGGTTTTGAGTATATTTCTTATTGTTACATGGGAAACAAGGTACCAGTAGATTCAGTAGATTCTCACAAATCCAACAAGACCAAGCATTCATGATATGCACACTGTTAAGGCTATGAAACTGGGCTATTAGTTAAAAAAAAAAAATTAAAAAAAAAAGTAGAAAAGGGGGTGTTCACAATAATAGTAGTGTGGCATTCAGTCAGTGAGTTCGTCAATTTTGTGGAACAAACAGGTGTGAATTAGGTGTCCCCTATGTAAGGATGAAGCCAGCACCTGTTGAACATGCTTTTCTCTTTGAAAGCCTGAGGAAAATGGGACGTTCAAGACATTGTTCAGAAGAACAGCGTAGTTTGATTAAAAGGTTGATTGGAGAGGGGAAAACTTATACGCAGGTGCAAAAAATTATAGGCTGTTCATCTACAATGATCTCCAATGCTTTAAAATGCTTTCTCTCCTCTAGGCTTGACTACTGTAACTCCCTGCTCTTTGGGATCTCTGGAAAAAACTTTCAAAGGCTCCAATACATTCAAAACAGTGCAGCTAGAATTCTGATGAGTATGTAAACAGGAGCACATTACACCTATTCTCCATAACCTTCACGGGCTCCCCATCAGCTGCAGAATCCATTTTACAATTGCTCTCATCACCCAAAAATGTATCCATGGAAATGCCCCCCGCTCACCTCAAAGACCTCCTCACTCCTCACACACCCTGCTGTTCATACAACACTAATCTTCTCCATCTCCCTCGCACCAAGCTTCACACCGTGGGAGACAGGGCCTTCTGTTCAGCTGCCTCTCATATTTGGAACTCCCTCCCTGACCATTTGAGGGCTCCACAGTCTTAAAACCTATTTAGACAGGCCTCTCACAGGTCTCAATCATTTGAATCTATTGCATCTTAGTCTTTTTATTCTACTTTATTATTTTATTTTGGTTTACATCCTGGTGACTGTTTTTAATCTTAAGATTTTATGTTTTGTTCTCTTATTTATCCTTGTTTTGTTTTTTTTTTCCTGTAGCACAGATTTTTATTAATGAAAGGTGCCTTATTATTATTATCATGACATTGTTCAACGTCACGTTACACTCATTTTGTGTAAAACAATCAGTTCTGTTAATGAATGTCTATTTTCTTTTATGAGTGGAATATTTATCTAATCACATAAATGTGATTACTGTGGAAAACTGAAAGGATGATGTCATCATCCTGCCTCTGTAACATGTTAACAGTGTAATTTAACAGTGTACTTTAGCAAAAATTTTTTCTTGGTAGTGGGACAAAGTGCTGGCGTCCTCCAGCTCAGTCTGAGAAACTCACCCAGAGCAGAGAAGACGCTGAGAGTCTATTTTAAAAACTCGTCATCTTCCAAAACAAGGGTGTCATGTGCACGACAGTTTTCATCTGTGATGCTGAATTCTGGTAACAGGTCAGATTAAAAGAATTCATTTAATCCGTGAGCCGGCTTCTAATGTGTTAGCATTGGTTGCTACATTAGCCCCATGTCGTCTTCTCCATTTTTTTGTGGAAGCGTTACAGCGCTACATACAGGCCTGGCATGTGTACTACAGTATTTTCACGCAGTTTCACTGGATCTGTGACAACGGAGATATTTCTTGAATGGAACACTTTTTGAAAATGACAAAGAAAAAGACTGTATAGCAAGTCAGTTTCAGTGTAGACAAGGCTTTAAAACATGTGATGAAATGAAATTAAAATAATAAATTAAAATTTTCTTAGGGGTGCTATGGGGGTGCTATGGCATATCCAAGGGGAGCTCTAGCACCGCCTAGTGCCTCCTTGGCGCCGCCCATGGTCACATGGCAACGGTCAACCCACAATATTACAGTTCAGCAAGGCCGCATCATGTCACACACACACACACACACACACACACACACACACACACACACACACACACACACACACACACACACACACACACGTTTCATGTCAGGTTTAGACTGTCATAAATCAATGTGGTCATACAGTGAATTTCCTAAAAATTATGTGACTGTCTCTTGAAATACTGCAAAAAGAGATCCCCATAAACCAACATTCACCAAAAACAAAAGAAAGAAATACAAGGGACTCTGAGCAGGTGCTCAGATGTGAAGCTGTGTGGAATAAGAAGAGCCACGAGTGTTTGGAATGCGATGCAACTGCAATGATGAAAGATTCAGAATAATTAGTGGATAGCCATAATCCTTGATCAGATTTTGCCTCTGTTTTATACCACAATAAAAGAAGTTATGTGATGGTTAAGTGCTTGTTGTGCCTCCCAATAAACACTTGCAAAAACACATTCCACACTCTAGAAACATGTTGAAATGAGTCAGTGAAAATGCAGTTGGCTACATTAGTTTCATTTTTCATGTAATGATTTGGCTGATAAACTGACTAAAATGAATTTAACATTAATGTTACTCATATTAATTACTTTATCTTGTTTTTGGACATTTTAATTGGTGTGCATTAAGCAGTGAGCATAATACTAACTATGTTTTCATTAAAAGCAAAGCACCGCTATCAATAAAGTTGGCCAACTTTAACATCTAAGATCAGTTTCACATAAAAGCAAATTTGTATTATGTTTTCTAAAGAATTGCACTCAACATGACTGAGTGGAGCTAAATGCTAATGTTAGCTGATCATAAACTCCTTCAGCGGTGCAGTAACATCATGTTTTATTTTTAATTATTCTCACATCAGACAAAATTTTCAGAAGCTCCGTTGCACAAGCTGGGTGTTTGTATATATCCAAAAGTGGAGAATTTTGAATTGAGTGGGTCTGCCCCATCCCCCTGGCTGCAGTGTCTCGCTCTGCCCAGGAATGTGGCCTGAATCCCATCTGCTCTGTGTCACTTTGCCTGGTGTCGCGGTCTGATCAATCTCACTGTCTGATTAGTCCTACCTCAGCTCTGCGTCACTCTGAAAAGTCACTGAAAAAAGCTTCTCCCAGCAGGCTGACAAGTGACTACTTCTGCTTTTTTCTCTCTTAATATTGGGGTTCTGGCATATGCAAATCCAAGATGGCGATTGTCCTGCTCTTTCAGGCTTTTGAAAAGCCAGACAGTGATGTAGGAACCTTCGGCCCCCTTGCCGCGTCCAATGCAGGGGGAGGAATCAAAATATGCAAATAACACGTTAGTGATTTTACAGTCAGGCTGGGATTTGAACCAAGTATCCTCTGCTCTCAAGCCCAACACTTAACCACTAGACTTTGTTTAGGGAGCGATACGTAACTTTAAGCTATGTATCACTCCATAAAGCAAATTTTTAAAAAAATATGGAGTGATACATTAATTTAAACAACTTTAAGCAATGTATCACTCCATAAAGCAAATTTAACCCCCTACCACCTGCCTCATTTTGGCTTGTCATCATCTCACAAATAAAAAGTGAAATTTCCCATCGATGGGATATACAGGCTTAGAAGGGGTTAAAAAAATTATGGAGTGATACAATAAACAACTTTAAGCTATGTATCACTCCATTAAAAAAATTAAAACATTTTTTATGCAATGATACGTCAGACACCAGAAAAAATTTAACTTAGTAAGCTGCCATCTTTTTGTGAATAAGCAGGAGAAATTTCTAGGATTGTTCCAACATCACTACACTTCAACAGCACGAAGCCCGGCATTTTGAAGCCCATAGTACAACCCAACCACTCACTTATGGTGTGATGTTGTTTCATAATTTAGACATCAAAAACACCTACGGACATAATTTTTACAAGATCTAAGAAACTTCAACATGTTCACCATAGCAGTAGCATAAAGCACTGCAATCTTCAGAATAAGGACACATTAATTTATCAGTACGCTTTACCCAGAATGCATTGCATTGGTGCAACTTGAAGTGGTGGCCAGTAATTGTTCATGTTTTGGCATGTGCATTGGTATTTCTTTCCATTCCATTTTATTTTTTTAACAGTGAATATGGTTTTGTCTATTTGACTCTTTACTTATAGAATTGTTTTTCTTTTCTTTTGTTATTGCTCCAGTAACCCAAGATCAAATTCCTTGTATGTGCAAACTTACTTGGCAATAAATCTGATTCTGATTTTGATTCAAACTCAACTCAGACTGCAAGGCCAGTGACTTCAAACCTACAAAAGATGAACTCAAAGCTGCAAAGAGTGACACTTAGCTCTACAGGACTTTTTCTTTTTCCTTTCTTTCTTTCTTTCTTTTTTATACCATTTTACATACTGTGCAATAAATAAATCAATTAATTAATTAGGATTAATTAACTAATTAATAAGAAAGCAAGAAAAAAATGCACGGCACTCTACTGGGCTCAAAGGTGGGTTGCACATTCATGATAGGTTTATGTCAAAAAAATATCTCCCCCTCTGATATTTCCCAGAGTTGACAGGTATGGATAACCGGCAACTCAAGCTAAGCCTGACAATTAGCCTAGTAGCGACCAGACTAGTTTAGAAGTACAAGTTAGTACGGTAACTCAGTGAGACTTGACGTTGATTGCTGGAATGGAACCCTTGCTTAGAAAGTTGCAGCTTGTCACAATAAGTGGGGATTTGGCTTAATCGCGTTTGCTGGAATACCCCTCAGGTGTCGTGTGATGTTGCCTGCAGTTTAAAGTTTTCAGCCCATCAGCAGCGCAACAACGTTCAGCCAATAACACAGTGTGCTTTAAAGTATATTTATTCTGTCCTAGCTTTGACAAAAGAAAACAAGTTAATGAAGACTTTATTTAGATTAGACTAAGAACTTAAAAAACCTGCATTTTTTAATAGCGATGCTGTGTATCCAAATATCCCTCTGCAAAGCTGACACATCATTTTCATAGCAAAGGAATCGGGTCTAACCGATGATGACATGTCTGCCTTTCTGCTTCTAACAAACCTCCTGATGTGTGCATTAGGTATCAATCACACTGTGAGTTCTGAGTGTGCTGCAACTAATATTGTTTTCAACATAGTACAGCAGGTAAGAGATATTTAGAGTGGAATCCTGCAAATGGTGATACAAGCATCAAATTCAACACAAATACACCTTAGACAGTACTCATTTGAAATAAGGGATTCGCCACCTGAATTTTCAATAGGCAGCTAGGTAGGGGTTAATTGAAGAATTATACAGGGGTCAAAATTAAAAGATGCTCTAATCATAGTGGAAACTATACCACATTATTCGCTTGATCATATCGATTCCAAAAAGATATAGTTTGGACTATCTGTGACTGAATGTTATGGAGTTATGGTGTAAAAACAGCAAGAACGGTGACAACGGACAGTGTCAGTTTGTACAGGGGTCAAAAGTTAAAAGTTGCCCCAATTTTGGTAAAACGTGATGTAAATTATTAGTTGAGTTAACAGAGTTTTAAAAAGGAATAGTTTGGACCATGTGTCATGCTTAGTGTTCATGTTACAGGGTGACATATGTGACATGTCATAGATGGATGTTGACCTTGTTTGACCTTTACTTTGGAGACCAAGCATTCAACACTGCCAAAACTATTCCATTTATTCATCCTATTAGCTATTTTAATTATTTTTCAATCATTAAAAATAAGTCATACAATGAGCAATAAAATTCACTAAATCACTAAAATTCAATTTTTGCACATTTTTCCAAACTGAGTGCTGTAGTATAACCAGCAGGAGACCACTGTGTTCAGTGAATTTGATGACACCACAGCTGAATTTATTGAATATTTTTATGGTGTCTCTTTTCGCTTTTGCACTTTGTAGATGGTCCCTACCCTTCCGTTTGTCTGCCGTTTGCTAGTTCAGATGAATATTATTTTTCTAGCTCAGATGACGGCTCATATGGATAAAAATAAGGTTGTCTACCACAATAAAGGTTAGGTTTGAGGTTAGAAACTAGTGTTGTTTGTTTTTCTACAACGTTTCTCTTAAGATTATTGAGTTGTTTACCGGAGGGGGAGCTTTCTGTCCTCTCTGAGTTTGACAGGTGGACCGTTTCAGTCAAACTCCTCACCTAACACTGTCCCCGGAGTGGGACACACCCAGCGGGGCCGGGCGCTTGACACCATCAAGAGCTGCTCGGCTCACTTCCCCAGGCTGTAGTGACCCCCGAAAAAAAAAAATCATTTTTGCGGTGACAGGAATTGACTTCCTGCGTTAATTGATCCATAAACTGAAATCCATAAACTACTTAAACTGAATATATATATATAAATGATATCCTGTTCATGTTTTGTTCATGTTTTCTGCTCCCCTCCACAGCATGTCTTTTTCCTGGTTCTCTCCCTCAGCCCCAACCAGTCCTAGCAGAAGACTGCCCCTCCCTGAGCCTGGTTCTGCTGGAGGTTTCTTCCTGTTAAAAGGGAGTTTTTCCTTCCCACTGTCGCCAAGTGCTTGCTCACAGGGGGTCGTTTTGACCATTGGGGTTTTTACGTAATTATTGTATGGCCTTGCCTTACAATATAAAGCGCCTTGGGGCAACTGTTTGTTGTGATTTGGGCTATATAAATAAAATTGATTGATTGATTGATTGATTTTGGGAGATATTTTTTTCAGTATTCACATTTTGCATTTAACGCTTTGTGGATAATTCACAATTTGTAGCTAAATCACGTTTTGGGGGGTTAAGAGAGGCGTTTCTTGGCAACGGCACTCGTGAGCCTGCTATGACCTTGAAAATCGTCGACTGACGTAAAATGGCGAATCTACAAGTTTAGCTGTCTATGTGAAATGGACTTTAGACAGACAATGTTGGGTGAATAACCCTAGTCGACAAAGTCAATTTTGTAGACTAAAAGATTAGACTGTTTTATGAAACCGGGTCCAGATCTCTACGCCATAATATCCATATTGTCGGTGTTCTAGAGGACGACTCGGCTTTGACATCAATAGCTAATGTTTTGAAACTGCTAGCTGAAGCCTTCACTCTTGTGAAGGAGCCACTGTTAGACAGAGCCCACCAGTTTCCCATTCTCGAACCCAAATCAGGTGAACAGCCCTGTGCCATAATAGGGAGACTCTATTATTATTCTGTGTACATCTCCTCTTGAAGGCAAGGGAGCTGCAGCAGTCTAGTTCGAAACATGACCATATCTGTTTTTCCCGACCACACTTCCAAGAGTACACAGTAGCGTGCTGCTTTCAACGAGGTTCTTCGTGATATGGAGGGGGTCCGGTTCAGTCTTCTTCACCCAGCTCGGCTCTGCCTCACCCATGAAGGGGTTCAATGTGAGGAGGCCAAAACATTCATTAAGTTGATAACTACGATGAAGACAGTACCACTGCGAGTTTTCTTTTTTAATACTTCTGCTGGGCTCCTCTGGGCATTAATGTCATATGCACTATTTGCACTTTCTAAGTATACTTCTATGTCAATAATAAGTTCCTCTAAACCATATCTCATTGGTATTTATAACTGTGTTATTATGACAATGGAAAATAAAGTATTGATTGATTGACTGATTAATTGATAAAACTAAATAGAGATAGGACTCTGGGAGGTTTGTTGTTGTTGCTGTTGTTTTTGCCCATAATTCATATATTCTGGTGAGGTACTAACATTTTCATATTTCATACATAAGACGTTCTGCTCATCGTTACCTCCTGTTTACCTTTCCTGGTACCAGATTGCAGAGGACTCATTTACATTATTTTATACACATATATATTTTTTGTATCATGACATTTTCAGCAGAATCTCTTTTTTACTTATGTCTTGATTTAAAGTTGTCTTTTATCATAGTTATCCTGTTGTTTGTCATTAGTCAGGCTGTTTTATACTATCCTGTGTTTACTCCTATTGCCAGTATTTTGTTGTGTGTTGGGGGTGTGGCTGGATGCTTTGGTGTTCTTTTCTTTTCTTTGCTCTTCAGGTGGCATGGAAACCGATTCTTCTGTGGAGAAGGTGCTGGCTGAAGAGTCCTCACTCTCATCAACATCATGTGCAGCACCTGTGAATGGTGCCTACATGCAACCTTAAAGACATTCAGCTGAAGCAGATAATTGGATGGCGTTCTGCATTTAAGTCATGTGTGATTCAAGCAGAACTGCCGGGAACTCGACCTTGTGATGTTCGTTTGTGAGATGCTGAGGACCGCGCCTGGGTTTGACACATCGAGCCCGTGAAGCAAGGAAGGGTGAGGACACATGCTGTCAGCACACATTAAAGGTAATTAAGTGTTTGATTAATTGCTGATAGTAACTTGGTGTTTTGTTACACAGTATACTTGAATTGTGATGAGAATTGTGCAGCTTGCTTCTCACTGCTGTGGCGTGCGGATAAGTGATCCTCCACCTGTTGTGAGAAGCTGCTCATTTGCATAAAGTTAAAAAAGATACAGACCTGAATGTGTTGCTGATAGCGTGTGCCTTTTGAAAGATATTGTTGTAACTGCTGACTTACCTCACCTCTTCTTTGCTTCACAGAGGGTCAGTTTGTCGTGTCCACCTGGGGGGTGTTTGGCGGTGGTAGTGAGTCCAGGAACGCCGGGCTTTGATCCTTGCGGGTGCTGTAACCTTGTTTTTTTCTGTTTAGGTGTTAATGATGGCTTTTGTTTAGCTTTTCTGTATGTAAATCCCATTTCCTTTAGGCGGTTTCTTACAGTTCGGTCACAGACGTTGACTCCAGTTTCCTCCCATTCGTTCCTCATTTGTTTTGTTGTGCATTTTCAATTTTTGAGACATATTGCTTTAAGTTTTCTGTCTTGACGCTTTGATGTCTTCCTTGGTCTACCAGTATGTTTGCCTTTAACAACCTTCCCATGTTGTTTGTATTTGGTCCAGAGTTTAGACACAGCTGATTGTGAACAACCAACATCTTTTGCAACATTGCGTGATGATTTACCCTCTTTTAAGAGTTTGATAATCCTCTCCTTTGTTTCAATTGACATCTGTCATGTTGGAGCCATGATTCATGTCAGTCCACTTGGTGCAACAGCTCTCCAAGGTTTAGCTTTAGTTTTGTGTCACGTCTGTGATCTGCTTTTTTCTGCAAAATTAAACAACTGAATGAACATCCTCCGAGGCCGGTGATTCCATAATTTTTGCCAGGGGTTGTATATTTAATGTCACTCACTTCCACCCTGCAGGCTTCACCTGTTAGTTCTAGGTTTAGCTACTTAGCTGTAAGCATTACTCCTGTTCAAATTGGCACTGCTGATCCACCATTTGGGGTGGATACAATGTGCAAGTTTTTTTTTTGTTGTTGTTGTTTTTTTGGTGGTGGTGGTGGGGGGGGGGGTTGTTATGTCTGTATATATTCCTTTTTTCCTTATTCCTTATTTCCTCTCTGGGAGGGATTTCTACATCTGCTGAAATCAGTATTTTTCAACTCAATTTCAAATTATTTTCATTTATATAGCGCCAAATCACAACAGAGTTGCCTCAAGGTGCTTCACACAAGTAAGGTCTAACTTTACCAACCCCCAAAGCAACAGTGGTAAGGAAAAACTTCCTCTGAGGAAGAAACCTCAAGCAGACCAGACTCAAAGGGGTGACCCTCTGCTTGGGCCACATTCTAGACACAAATTACAAAACAATTCACAAAATGAGTATACAGGCAATGTTGCCAGTATCTGATTTTATGCTTCAAAATGGGTTTGTGGATCCTTGCAGAATTCTTAACCCACAAACAAGGGCTCATTCCTTCTTTTCTCAGGTACATCAATCCTATTCCCATATACAGTAAGTTACTTTTTCATTGATAGAACTTTAATGTCCAAGGTGACATCCTCAGAGTATTATTCAATTATCTTCTCAGACCATGTCCCCATAACCTCAATATAAAGATCAACCTCTCAATATATGGCAGAGCGACTTTATCTGCAGCCATGTTTTTATGAACTTATCATAAATCATAGACCATGCACCAATCTGTACAGCCGAGTTTTTCAAGTGGCAAAATGGGTGTGTCCATGGAGAAGAAGCAAAAAACAACAAACCAGCTTGCAACAAACCAGCTATAGTAGGGTGAATGCCCTACATCTGTGCATCTTTTAAAGAGTATTGAGGGCACCAAACTGAAACTTCAGTAGTGGGGGTGATGTCAGTGGCATGGGGGTGGACACAACCGATGTCATAATCAGACCTCGTCCACAGGGAAGCAGAAACACAACACAACATGTCAGGGGCGTCTGGATGGTCAGAACAATCTCTTCCATGTTCTCGATGCAGTTCCTGTTCCTCCAAATATCATTTATCCTGAGTGGATATTTGGCATGTCACCCTAACTTTGGAGTGTTATTAACATATAAAATTGACAGAATAAAGCTGAGGGGTGACCTGGGATTTTTTTTTTTTCCAAAACTAGAATGACCCAGGTGCTTGTATATGATCACAGCACTGGGATAATTTAATAAAAGTAAAGGCAGCAAGTAGCAATAGTAGCGACAATGAGCCCACAAGTTTCGAACCCAACCATTTACAAGGGCCATTTGGTGCAACATGTTGCTTCAGTCTTTGACATCACAATCACATATGGACATAACTTTAACAACCTATAAGAAGCATTAACAAGCTTTAAAGAGCTTAACATACAGTAAGAACCTGAATGAAACTTTCCAAATTATAGTATAACTACACAATGACATGTCATTACAATTGTCTCAGACTATTAAGAAAATCTCTTATAATAAAATTTGAACAGCAAAAATAACATGGGCCCATTATTAATATATAATTGCAGGAAGGAAACTACTTGCTTCATGTCATGTCAGTATAGTAGGCAAGATGTCATATCTTGTCCAAATTATGTCTTCCGCTAATTTACACTTCAGCCACTGTGGTGCGAGACAGTGCTGGTGAAATATTAAATGTCTGGTTTGATCAAAGTCAGTTTATATATTTAACAATTTTGCAGTCCTGCTTGAATAACTTTGGCTCACTACCATATCTAACAATGCTAATGTTGTGTGTTATTAAGTGGAATTAAATGTACGAGTTATGTTGCACACAATATCATTATGTGTGTAATGCTGCCACTCATATTTTAACCCTCTCCCAAATGTTCATACGCATGGGTCATAGTTTGCATTCATATGCAAACATTTTGCCTTCTGTTTTCATAAATCACAATGTATGCATAAAAATTTTAATGCACAGAGGTTATAGTGCATCCAGAAAGTATTCATAGTGCTTCACTTTCTATCCCCCGCTGGTTGGTTATATGCATATTATCACATCGTTCGAGTTGGGCCCATTTTACCAGAGATGGCCATTGATTAGAAAATGTAGACTGTCAGTTTCATGAGTGGGTGCCTGCATTCTGAAATCAACTCCTCATATATTTTTAGGTGGGAAATTAGTTTAACTTGTTACAAGTCCTTGTTATAGGTTAGCAATATGCATACTATCATATCGTTCAAGTTGGGCAAATTTTGCTAGTTATGGCCCTTGATTAGGGCCCCTTCACACATAGCACGAATGTGGTCAAATTGCGCATGAAGTGTGCATGAAGCAGGAATCGTATGTAGCTGCCTCCAATGCCTCATACACCTGTTGCTACAACTGTTTGCGCACACCAAGGGCTGAAAGAAAGAGTGTGTGCTGTAAGAGCCCATCAGACCCTCTTGTGGCAGTTCTCGGCCAAATTCCAGGTGGACATCTAACACTCCTCATATGGCACTTAGAAAATGTGGGGCCATTCGCACTATTAGCACGACAAGTCAGCAGACGATCACTGTCAAGCTGGATATGAAATTTGTCTAAGTTCCCCCACGAGTGTGGCTTTGCAAATAGACACACTGACACAACGTGAACTGTGTGTGCTGAACTTACAGGGGGTGTGTCTGCCGACAGGAGCAGCTGTGGAGATCTGTGGTTCTGGACGTGATGGCTGGGGAACATGTACCGTGTTTAGATGGACATGAACTAACTATGTGGACATACATAAAAACATATATCGCTGTTGCAATGGACTGCAGCAAGTGTGCACACGGCGCACACATTGACAGGCTACCCCAGGTGAAAGGGACCGTCAGATCATAACACACAGTGGGAGATCTGAATGTCACGTCACCTACGTGAGCTCTGTTCCACATGACATGTTGTCTGTCCTGTGGTGTGCTGACCACAGGACACGCGTGTCGAGCAGGACATGCACATGGGGCCAGCTGGACACCCTGCCAGCAGATGTGGACATAAGAGCGTACTGCTTCTCATTCATGTCATTTCATGACTGTATGTCTGTGACCATGGGTCATCTACAGAGGAACAGATGGATCATACTTGTATTACCCGCTTGATAGGAGGGATTCAATAAAATGCAGTTTTTATATGGTGTGTGGTTGTATTTTTTCTTAAATACATCGATGTCCTTCTTGATATCAGGCATTTTGCCACACCTTTTACAGGACAGTGATGGTAGCTCAGTGGTAAAGTTTCGGACTAGCAGTCTGAGCTGTTGGAAAGTGCAGGATTGAATCCCGTGGGTGGCATTTATTTTTTATTTTTCACAGCTGCTCGCACTGTTTCCACGTGCATGAAACCATTGCAGCGGCATTGTTCATGCCTACCCTTCAGCTCAATGTTTTTGTGGTTCACTCATATGAGCTGTTCCGCCGTGATTCACCCTGAGTTGTACTTATTCGTACTATGTGTGAAGGGGCCCTTAATGACACAATCAATTATATTTTTTTAATCAAAGACATCTCAAAATTATAGTAATCAGTTGATTTTTTTTCCCCCCTTTAGTTTATGTACTATGTCAATTATTTCATATTTATCAGTTTCTCTGATAATTATCAAATCTGAAAGGTTATGCCTTGTTGTCCTGATATCTCAAGAACTCATATGAGAAGGTACAATTGAATTTGCTACAGTTTTCCCAACATTAGCAAAATAACCATTAAAATGATCTACGGTAACTTTCTTTTCCTTAACAACTGTATCAACATTTGAGTAAAAATATGTTGGTTTAATCTTTGACAACTTTTTATTTTTGATCATTTCATATAAGAGCTTCTAAGTACCCTTGAGGTTTGTTTTATTTTTTTCCAACAAATCACTATAATACCGCCTTTTGCAAGATTGCATAATATTGGTTAACTTTTTTATGTGCCTTATATTTACACTCAGCCTCAATTGTTCTGAATTTTAAAAATTACTTGTACAAAAAATTTTCTTTTTACATGCATTCAGCAGTCCTTTTGTGATCCAAGGTTTATCAGTATTTCATTTGTGTCCAACGTTTAATATCAATGGACAATATTTATCATATAAATTGGAGATAATGGAGATAAATGATTCATATGATTGGTCAATGTCTTCAGTGTAAATATCACAGCACTTTTGGTGAGATAAATCGATTCTAAGATTAGGCATAGAGTCCTCAGTTATTTTCCTTTTAAAATTTGGAATGTCAACATGGTCAACTTTATCAACTAAGGAATTGTAAACAACATAAACTGCCAAGTGATCACTAATGTCAATAATAAGTAATCCACCCGTTAAATTTCCCAACAATAACATTTATTAATTTATTGTCAATGAGTGTCGATGTGTTCGTAGTAATCCTGGTTGGGTGTGTTATCGCTGGATATAATCCCATACAGAACACAGAATCTAAGAATTCCACGATATGTACAGTAGTGTTCAGAAGAATAGTAGTGCTATGTGACTAAAAAGATTAATCAGGTTTTGAGTATATTTCTTATTGTTACATGGGAAACAAGGTACCAGTAGATTCAGTGGATTCTCACAAATCCAACAAGACAAGCATTCATGATATGCACACTCTTAAGGCTATGAAACTGGGCTATTAGTACAAAAAAGTAGAAAAGGGGCTGTTCACAATAATAGTAGTGTGGCATTCAGTCAGTGAGTTTGTCTATTTTGTGTAACAAACAGGTGTGAATCAGGTGTCCCCTATTTAAGGATGAAGCCAGTACCTGTTGAACATGCTTTTCTCTTTGAAAGCCTGAGGAAAATGGGACGTTCAAGACACTGTTCAGAAGAACAGCGTAGTTTGATTAAAAAGTTGATTGGAGAGGGGAAAACTTATACGCAGGTGCAAAAAATTATAGGCTGTTCATCGACAATGATCTCCAATGCTTTAAAATGGACAAAAAAAAAAAAACAGAGACGCGTGGAAGAAAATGGAAAACAACCATCAAAATGGATAGAAAAATAACCAGAATGGCAACGGCTCACCCATTGATCAGCTCCAGGATGATCAAAGACAGTCTGGAATTAACTGTAAGTGCTGTGACAGTTAGAAGACGCCTGTGTGAAGCTAATTTATTTGCAAGAATCCCCCACAAAGTCCCTCTGTTAAATAAAAGACGTGCAGAAGAGGTTACAATTTGCCAAAGAACACATCAACTGGCCTAAAGAGAAATGGAGAAATATTTTGTGGACTGATGAGAGTAAAATTGTTCTTTTTGGGTCTAAGGGCCTCAGACAGTTTGTGAGACGACCCCCAAACTCTGAATTCAAGCCACAGTTCACAGTGAAGACAGTGAAGCATGGTGGTGCAAGCATCATGATATGGGCATGTTTCTCCTACTATGGTGTTGGGCCTATATATCGCATACCAGGGATCATGGATCAGTTTGGATATGTCAAAATAATTGAAGAGGTCATATTGCCTTATGCTGAAGAGGACATGCCCTTGAAATGGGTGTTTCAACAAGACAATGACCCCAAGCACACTAGTAAATGAGCAAAATCTTGGTTCCAAACCAACAAAATGAATGCCTCGCAGATGTGAAGAAATCATGAAAAACTGTGGTTATAGTAGTTTAGTGATTCACAGGATTGCTATAAAAAAAAACAGTTTGAACATAATAGTTTTGAGTTTGTAGCGTCAACAGCAGATGCTACTATTATTGTGAACACCCCCGTTTCTACTTTTTTTTACTAATAGCCCAATTTCATAGCCTTAAGAGTGTGTATATCATGAATGCTTGGTCTTGTTGGATTTGTGAGAATCTACTGAATCTACTGGTACCTTGTTTCCCATATAACAATAAGAAATATACTCAAAACCTGGATTAATCTTTTAGTCACATAGCACTACTATTATTCTGAACACTACTGTATATGGTCATGAGGATCAATATTATTTCAGTGATATGAAATCTATGTTTGGTGTCAGAAAAAAATTTAAAATTGAGCACCTGTGCAGGAATAAATTGTGAAACCTCAGCTGTCATAATAAAAGAAATGTAATCCCCAATCCAAGAAAGGCAGTTAAGGAAAATCTAACTTCACAATGTGAACCTAAACATGGTATAGGATTTCTCAAGATTTGTCCCTTAACAAAGGATGAAACATCCTGATTCAAAGCCTTCTAACTGACTCATATTCCTGCAGCACAGACCTCTGGCATTTTTAGGTCCATCATTTGGTTTGATGAAAACCTTGCAGTTTGTGTCCTAGACTGAATTTTAACTTGTTTTCTAAGCAGCCTTGCTTTTCTAGTGATGTCCACATTACTCTTGGTATGATGCTCATTTATATAAATGTTTGTGCTTTTCAGCTTCCTTCCCTGTTTGAGTAATTCAATTTTGTGCATTCTGTCCTCAGCACTAACTCCCATTTCATGCTTGGTTTGTGCTCTGACATAGCTGATAACTGGTTTCACGGTATACCACGGTATGAAAAAGCCACGGTATCAAAACCGCTAAAATTTTCCGTTATACCGTCCCTACGGTATGAGCGGGTTATGAGAATTCTTGACATGCAGAGCGGAGGCGACCGCTGCCGCCCTTCCCCCTGGCGCGCACCTTTGTCTCTGTTTACAAACAGGCAGCTAATGTTAGCTAGCTCTGCATCGTGGCTGAAGGAGGCGAAGCCTGCGCTGAACTTTTCTCTCCATCTAAAAGGATCAAGTCGGCTGTATGGGATTACTTTGGCGACCGTAAAAAGGCAGACTCCAATGAATTGGAGGAAGGAGGTCAGCCAACATGCAAAACATGCTGGCAGACAGTGGGAGCCGGAGGAGGCAACACAAATTTGCACCGTAGCTATGGCCTGAGTCGGACTCGGAGCGATTCAAGACACCCATAATGGAATGGAAGTTTACATGGAAGGAGTAAACTTTATCCCATCTTTGAAACCACTGAAAAGTACATGCGGTGGACTTGCTTGTGGTTGACCAAATTTCTCCCACAAACATGCCAAGAAGGACAAATACATCTATTCCAAGCACTTTGTTGGTAAAGCTGGGCCAAGTATTGAGCATCTGGAGTTCCGGACGTTATTCCAGCCACGTTTCTCCCTAAGCAAGTAAGTCCCACGGGGTAGATGCTACATGTCTAAAAGAGAGACTATTATTTTGGTATTTTCTCTAAAGTTATCAGTGGTATAGTGCTCGTAGCGGTAGACATTGCATCAATTAGTGCACCTGAATCACACGCGCTTGATATGCAAATAGCCATAATGTTGTTAAAGCACATTTTAAAGGTATACATAATAAAGTGAAACCGCGGTATTTTTGCCCACGGTTATCATACCGTCCAAATCTCATACTGGCCCATGCCTAGTGTCAACTGTGGGACCTTATATGTAAAGAGGTGTGTGCTTTTCCAAATCATGTCCAATCAACTGAATGTTAAATTCAGTTGATTGTTCCAGGCGGACTCCAGTTAAGGTGTAGAAATATTTCAAGGATGATCAGTGGAAACAGGATGGACCTGAGCTCAATTTTGAGCTTCATGGCAATGGCTGTGAATACTTATGTACGAGGTCTGTTAGAAAAGTTTCCGACCTTTTTATTGTTTTCAAAAACTATATGGATTTGAATCATGTGTGATTGCATCAGCCAAGCTTGAACCTTCGTGCGCATGCGTGAGTTTTTTCATGCCTGTCGGTTGCGTCATTCGCCTGTGGGCAGGCTTTGAGTGAGCACTGGTCCAGCCCCCTCGTCGGATTTCCAATGTCAGGGAAATGGCTGAGCGACTGCCGCTTTGCTCCATGAAAATTTTTTCAGAAACTGTGTCAGACTGTTGTGAAAGTGTAGGAACACGGACCCACAACAGGGGGCACAAATGAACGGACAATGGAGAAGGTAAATAACAAGTTTTACTGTTGTGAAACGAGCACAACCAATACAACAATCAACAATTTGGGGTTAAGCCGAATTCTGCTGGTGTCGTGTGGGCAGGCTCGAAGGTAGGAGACGTCCGTCCAAGTCGAACCGGAACCACCCAGATCTCCTCTGCCACCGAACCTTGGAAGTACTGGAACCGCCAAGTCCCGAAGTCCCAGTTGGCCACTGCCTCCGCTCGTCGGATCCGGTACTGCTGGCAAGAGAGAGCAACAAACACACAGGTGTGGATGCGGCTGCACCCAGTAACACGGAGAGGGAAGAAGCCGCCTCCACCTCTCGTCACATTAAAGCAGGAAGGTGAGTACTTATCTAAGCAATCGGCTTTCGGTAGTCAGCTGTCCTGAAAGGTTTAACAAGTATTATCAGATAACACAGAATATGCTGCAGAGAAGGTTACCTCTATCTCAAGGCGATATCTCGGCACTGAGGTGGAGACGCCGTCCTGCTGATATACCTCCGTGCTGAGTGGAACAGCTGTGTCCAGTGACGGGTGACAGCTGTCACCCTGGCTGCTCTCGTGAGGCGGCAGCGCCCTCTGGTGCCTGGAGCCCGCACTCCAGGCAGGGCGCCCTCTGGTGGTGGTGGGCCAGCAGTACCTCCTCTTCAGCGGCCCACACAACACAGACAGCCAGGTGGAAACCATTCGGAAAATTCAGATGGCTTTTGGTGAAGATTCTGTCGGCGTCACACAGATTAAGGAGGATTACAACCGGTTTAAAGACGGCGCACAATGGCGGAGGGCGCGCCACGCTCCGAGCGGCCATCGACAGGCTGAAACGACCAGATCATTTCCAAAGTGAAGGCTGTGTTGATCCGGGACGTCGTGTGACTACCAAGTGTTTTTTTGTTGTGCGCCATGAGCGGCTTCGTCCCGACGCGCGAATTCCTCCGCACGTCTTTCATTACAAAATCTCCTGTAACAGTGGAATGTGCCGCAAAAGTGCTGATGTCCACATTTTCTGCGATTTCTCTGGTAATTCTCTGATGGCTGTCGAACGCCGTGATGAAGCCTCACGGGACATGTTCTGGCATGTCCAGCTCATGCACAATCACAATCGGATAATCACACGACTGGAAAGCAACAGGAATCCATCTGAAATCCACCTCTAAGCCGTCCTGTGAGACCAACACCGAGGTGGTTTTGTCCCGCATAATGAACGGCTCCGTGGCGCGTCCCTCGGCTTCTTTTTCCATGAAAAAAAAACTCCTGTAACGGTGGAATGTGCCGGAAAAAGTGCTGATGTCCACATCTTCTGCCTTTTTGTGAAAGTCAGACGAGGTCCCGGATCAACAAAGCTTTCACGTTGGAAATGATCTGGTTGTTTGTGCGGGGTGTCAGCCTGTCCATCAGCGCTGGGAGCGCACTGTTGTGGGCGGTCTTTAAACCGTCTGATCACTCCTTAATCCTTTCAATCCCCATAAAATCGTCCCTGAAAGCCATATTCATTTTTTGAACGGTGTCCACCTGGAGGTCTCTCTCACAGTTTCTGGAAAAAAATTGATGCAGCAAAGATCCAAATCGTTCAGACGTTTATTCACAATAAAAAATAGACAAGAGGGGTAGACCACACCTCACTCAAAGCCTGCTCACAGGCGAATGAAGCAACCGACAGGCATGAAAAACCTCACGCATGCGCACGAGGGTTCAAGCTTGGCTGACGCAATCACACGTGATTCAAATCCATATGGTGTTTGAAAAAAATAATAAGGTCCGATACTTTTCTAACAGACCTCGTCAAAAGGTCGGATACTTTTCTAACAGACCTCGTATGTGTGATTTCTTCGTTTTGTTTTTGTGTGTGTGTGTGTTTTGTTTTTTTGTTTGTGTTTTTTTTTTTTTTTTTATAAATTTGCAAAAATCTCTTAAAAACCTTTTTCACATTGTCATTATGGGGTATTGTGTGTAGAATTTTGAGGAAAAAAATGAATTTCATAAATTTTGGAATAAGGCTGCTACTTAAGACATATGGAAAATGGGATGCACTGTATATGTGATGCCACTGATAAGCTGACCATCATGAATTTCAGTAGATCCTTTAGTAGACCTGCTTTGCTTCCCAAAGATGTTCAGTGTTTGCCGTTTCTTGCTGACAGGGCAGGGCACAAATACATCTCCGTGCGGAAAGTTTTTTTTCCTCATCAAAGTAAGTTCAAAGTTCTTTATTAATTGTCTCCTTTCTGAGAAATTTAGCTTGGTGCATGAGGGGCTCAACTGCACAAACAATAAACAGAACCAACATTACAACAGTAATAAGCACAAAAATAAATACAACCAACAATAAAATAGCATAAATAACCATAAATAACCTTAAAACCAGTGAAAAAGGGATAAAATCATTGTAACCAACCTACTGTCAACTACTAAAACCACACAGCCATTAACAACGCGCCATTCAACTGGAAAATGTTCAAGATCCATCCTATAACATAAAGTGCAATTTAAGCTTGTTCATTAATAAGCTTAACAGACAAAGGAGCAAATGAATATTTGTATCGATTACATTTGCACAAAGGAACACGATATCTCTTTCCCGAGTTTAACAAGGTATACTCTGAGTGCAAAAGGTGAGCTATCCATTAAGATGTTTTTTGCTTGTGTAATGGTTGCTTGATCAGAGAGTTCTTGAAAACTTGGAGTAGTGTGGCCCATGATCTTACCTGCTGTTTTAATAAGGGAATGGATCTGCGCTTTCAACTGGAAGATTCCCAGACCAGCCGGTGATACCATAGCGAAAAATAGACTCAATCGTAGCCCTGTAAAAGATTAGCATAATGTTCTCGCAGACCCCGAATAAAAGGAGTGTCTGCAGAAAGTACAGATGCTGATGAATTCTGACACTGACAGAGGCAACCTGTGTCTGCCAGCTTAGGTTACTGTCATTGTGAACACCAAGATATTTGTAAGAGGTCACCTGTTTAATTGTGAGGTTGTTTATGACAACAGGACTATGGTCACCGGCTGATCTGGGATCCAGCATCATCTCCACTGTCTTGTTTGTATTAATCTGGAGATTATGGTTGTTACACCAAACCACAAAATCATTCACAGCGGCCATGTTGGAAGAAACATCAAGTGACCTGGAAGGTAGACTCAGAATGACAGTATCATCAGAAAACCTCACCACATATTGATCAGGCCCAGAGCTAACACAGTGTTGTTAGCTCTGGGCCTCATGAGGCCATTTCTGGACACCGCAGACACATCACAAACATCCATCATTAACATTTGATGTCAGTGATTGTCATATCTTCCCTTTAGCACAGACAATGCCTTTGATTGGTCTTTATAAGAATCACCTTGCACCTTAGGGCCCTGTCCCACTGGTGTTTAGGAGGATTTGCGTATGGATTGCACACAAACTTGGCTCATATTCGCTTAACATCCACAATATGCGTGAAACATGCTTGTATGAGTCGGCCGACACCTGCACACGTCCACAATTATCTGCAGAGGCACGTTCTTCCATTGCCAGGATTTTTGAGCTGCACAAAATTTTGCCTGCGGATGACATTCGCCTTACATACTCAATACATACACAATACATACTCACTCTATGCACTGTATATCTGCCGTTAACCGCTGATATCCGCAACTGACGGGGATTTGCGGCTTGGCAGCGGACTGGGACAGTGTGTAAAACAGATATATATCATGCCCATCACATCCACATCACAAACTAAAATATGTTGTAGCGACTGCATACAGATTGGTCACAAATAAAGCGTTTTTATTACATCTGCTTTGCATCTGATTTGCGGACAATCTGTGAATGCATAACAAACACGTCACGTAAACCCAAAGTACTATATGTGGCAGAAAGCGACATACCTGCCAGTCAGTGCCGGTCCGGCTGTGTAAATCCACAAAGACGTAATAGCTGCTGCAATCCAGGACTTTTATTTAACACCAACAAAAGGAAGAGTTGCTGTTTATCCACAACTCACGCTGAAATCTGTTTTCTGTGACACACTCAAAAAAAAAACACTGTCTCACACCCCAAGCGGCTTCCCTCCTCCCGCTCCCCAAACTCATGAACAGTTAACCGTCGCATGACAACATGAACATTAACTGTGTGATCAACTTGTCCAAGTCCAGCAAATGCTCCAGAGGCTGTATTGTTGGTGTGAATAGTGATACCGAAAGGCCCGAGTGAGCTTTATTTTTTGACCGCAATGCAGATGCGTGCACGCGCAACACGTGCGCAATGAATTCATAATACACCCGTAATACTGCCGTGATAATCTCAATGTGTCGGATCCGTTTCCCTCCCTACATGCGTTATAACCATGATTGTTCATCATATATTTGCTATATATATTAATATATCCATAATTCATACTGGGACATTTGTCATTTTTGGCCATTTTTGTTGCAGACAACAACGAACGCCCGTACTTTGTGTACTCAATTCATGCGCAATTAATCCTCTCCCCAGTGGAACAGGGCCCTTAAATGTGACAGGTTGGTTTCCATACACCACTGTTCACAGAATTGTTTACAACACAGGGCATGTGCTCAGGTCAACATGTGCCAAAAATAGTGGATAGGTGCAACAGTTGAGTGTTGTCTGAAGTGGATTGTGAGATCATTGGAGGAATATCTCGGCCCTGAACAGCTTGGCTGCATGTTTGTTGCTCCAACACTGGGAAGAGAGAGGACAGAGTGCATTGCTGTGCACTTGTGCATGCCCTGGAATATCAAGTGGTGTCTGCAGCCTCCCCAAATCATTCTCAGCAGCTGTCCATCTGTTATAACAACAGGGATCATGGATGGCCTCTTCACAAACACAACGATGCACAGTCGTGTTAAAGGATTTCTTCTCTACGGGCTAAAGCATTCTAAAAACATTTTCTTATTTTTTTCTTATTTTGTTATTTATTTAGGGCGACAAGGTGGATTAGCGGTTAGCACTGTTGCCTCACAGCTAGAAGGTCATGGGTTCAATTCCCGCCAGTGGCCTTTCTGTGTGGAGTTTGCATGTTCTCCCCATGTTTGCCTGGGTTTCCTCTGGGTGCTCCGGTTTCCTCCCACATCCAAAGACATCCGGGTTAGGTGGATTGGAATCTTTAAATTGTCAATAGGTGTGTCTGTGGGTGTGTATGTGTTTGTTTGTCTGTTTGTGGCCCTGTGACAGACTTCATCATAAAAGATGGAGGAAGCGATCAGAGCGCCGCAGCTACACGAGCTGCTAGCTGATGCGTTCACTGCGCCTCCATCATTTCAAAGCCTCATTGATTATCACCTCATTTCTCCTTAAAATGGCCTCTTTCTGCTTAAAACTGCGTTTAGAATGATTTAAGAGGTTTTACCTTGTCATCTGATAGTTAATAATCCCATTAATCTATTTAATCACTTTTGGTGAAGAAAATCCATCTCAAATGAGCTGCTGAGCTCCGAATTGACGCATGCCCAGTGGAGGCAGGGCGGCCTAATTTTTAGGGTGGACCATTTGGTCTGTGACACCGGATCAAACTTTCAAATGACAGTGACTGGGGCATGTTTGTTTAAGATATGGTGTCAAATATACATTAAATGGGGTGTTCAATGATAAATTTAAATGCCCACAAAATCTGTAATCACAGTTGGATCTGTCTCAACCTTTGTGAGTCAATAAAGGATACCATCCCACAAAATGCTGTCAAATATGAAAGAAACTCAGTTAACAGAATTGTGAATTTTTGACAATTCATTTAATGTTAAAGGATAGGGATTTTTCAAAAAATTTCCTGACTTTGACCTTTGATCTATGACCTTGAAAATTGAATCAGTTCTTGTCTATCAGGATATGAGTCCTCTGTAAAAATTTGATAATGATATTTGAAAAATTGTGGGTTACAGGCTATTCAAAACAGACAATCAAACAAAAAACAAACAGGGGTGAAAGCATACCTCCGTCCAACTTCATTGGTGGAGGTAATGAACTGTGTACTCACTCGTTGCGCTTCTGATTAATATATTTTAACTTAAGCATATATATTAAATCATCAAGGTTGGGTAGGATTACTTTGAAAGAATATATGTGGATTACATGTATGTATGTACATACATTTGGATTACTTGTAATCTGATTACTTTTGGATTACATTTCAAAGTAATCCTACCCAACCTTGTAAATCATAACATTTTAATACCTTAATTCCAATCCATGTAAGTAAATTGCTTGAGTATTTACTTTTAAAAAAGCATGAGAAAAGAAATACTTAAATCCAGTGCTACTTTCCTGCCAGCAGATGTTAGATGATGAAGTGAGATGAACTCATTTTTCTGTGTTCCCGGTGGTATTAGCATTGTTGTTGTTTGTTTAATATTAAAACAGGAAACTCTGGTTTAGTGGAGCATATATGTGTTGTATGGCTGGGGGGGCCTGGCTGCCGGTTTGTTTGTCATTTGGTTTCCTCCCAGGTGGCGTGCATTTGGGACTGAGTGGCTGTGTTGCTGAGGCTGTTAGGACTTCACCCTGATCACCTGCGACTCGTCAGGACTCACAGCTGAGGTGCATCTGGAGGGATTGGAGTATGTTGGCATTTAAGACTGAAGTGCACAGTGTGCATTTGCCAGAGACTCGACCTTGTGACCAGACGGGTGAGATCGTCGTCTTGGGAGCCATCTCATCAGCAGCGGACGCTGAGAATGTCCAGGTTTGATGCACGGTCTGTGAAAGAGGAGGGGGTGAGGTCTCACGCTCGTCAGCACACTTCCTGAGGTACGTTGGATTTTGTGACTAACAGTTATACAGTCAGTAAATGTGGTGTCCCTCACACCTTATTGTATTGAGCTGTATGTTAGTCATGTATCAGCTTCCACTGCTGTGGTGATTTGTGAACGAGATGTTCCATGCCTGCAGGTTGGAAGCTGATCAGTAATCAAGCCAGGAAGTGTTTGCTGTTTGTACACCTTAAGTGTTCTGTGTGTACAGTGTGGACTCACATAATGGTTCCTTCTTTCACAGACTCGGTTGTTGCGGCCACCTGGGGGGTGTCGGCGGGGTCCTTGGGTCCGAAACAGCTTCTGGCTCCGGACCATAGCGCTGCTGGGAGCGCACCACGCCAGACCGGCACTTTTTATTATTATTATGGTCACTGTATGTATTAAATTCAGTTAGCCTTTGTACCGTGCTCTGCTTATTTCATACTGGGTCCTTCAAACGCTGGTCGGTTCTCCGAGCTGCGTCCGACACATAACAGTAGTCTCTGGCCAAACATCACGGACCCAGCGGTAGAAGAGACGGTAACGCGCCGGGAAGGCGGCAGCAGACGTTCAGTGGTTATCCGGATCAGTTGCGGTGGCTCTCCGCCCGGAAGGTGCGTGTTTGAGAACCCATTACTAGATACTAATTTGTGCTCTCTTGCAGCGTGTCCCTGTGTTTGTGCCTTATCCGTGGGTCGTGGTGGAGTGTGACTGGCGACAGCTTCGCGTCACACTCCGACCGGATAAGAGGCTTAAACGGGAGCTGCAAGAGTGCGTTTGTAAGGGTTCACGCGCACGGCGGAGCTCTGTTAGCACGGGTCGCTGGGCTTCCTGTGCTACAGTCGTAGCCCCGTTTCCCCGGATAAAAGGTAACTACTGCGTCTGTTGTTTCAGCTCCGGCGTTATTTAGTTGAGCACATTTTGGTTGTTGCACACAGCTGCGCACGAGGATGCAGCTCGTTGTTTTTTTGTCACCAAAGGGGGTTTTCATTTTTTAGCACTCTGGTTCCCCCTTGTGGTGCCTGAATCACGGGTACCGTCAAGCTCTTGAGTAGGAACAGGTGTGTTCCATGTGGTTGAGCTGACGGTATACCTCACTGATTTGTTTTGTGTTGGTTCATTTTGTGTGGGTGTTTTTGAGTGGTTTTTGTTTTTTGTTGTCCCCTGTTTGTCTGGGGGTGTGATCCTGCAGCCTTTGCTACACAAAAAAAAGAAAAAGAAAAGGAAAGACGGGGACCCCAAATAACTGTGTGTTGGTCTGTTTTTTTTTTTTCTTTGTTTCTTTTTGTTTCCCCCTCCCCGGGTTAGATGGAACGGTCCCCTGGGGGGTGATGGGGGTGGATCTTTGGGTGTCTTTCTCTGTTTTTGTTATGCCCTCTCTTCTCCTCTGACTCCAGCCGGGGTGCCGTAGTGTCGGCATTGCGGAGGGGGCAGTTAGGTTGTACTGGGCGTTTTCCCAGGTGGCCTCTGCACCCGGGAGGGGAGGGGGGGGGGTTTGGGGGTTTTTGTTTTGTTTTTTCCTCCCCAGTTTCCACCTCAGGGTTTGACTGTGGTGTCCTCCTGGGGGGAAAAAGGCGTTGGGTCATCTAGCCGTGGGCGGCCGGTGCTGGGTCCATTGGTCGTGTGGGGAGGCGTCTCCTGGAGGTGACGAGTGGTCCTCTGGGGGGCGCTGGTGTCCCCGTGGGTGACGGTGGATCCAGAGGGACCTCGCCGTGGTTATTACTCCTGGAGTGGCGGGTGGCACCTCTGGGGGGTGTTGGTCACTGCGTGTCGTTTGGGGGGGAGGAGGGGGGGGTCTTTTGGCATTTTTGTTTGTGTGTTTACATGTGGGTTGTTTTTCTTTTCTCCCCTTCCCTGGGGTTTGATGGGACGGTCCCCTGGGGAGGGGGGGGGATGTTTTGGTTGTTTTGTTTTTGACTAATCACACGTTTGGTTAAAGGCTGACCGCACAGGTGTAGGAACTCCTGGCCACACCTGTGCTAAGACTGTTAGAACCAAGGGCAAATATGCAGCCAGTTCGGGCAGTCTGTTGGAGGACGAGCGCGGACGTGGTTTCCAGCCATGGTCCCTGGAGGGGGGTGTTTCTCCTGGGCCAGGTGTGTGTGGTCGCCGGGAGGCTTCCCGTGAGGGTGGGGTACTGTTGTATGGCTGGGGGGGCCTGGCTGCCGGTTTGTTTGTCATTTGGTTTCCTCCCAGGTGGCGTGCATTTGGGACTGAGTGGCTGTGTTGCTGAGGCTGTTAGGACTTCACCCTGATCACCTGCGACTCGTCAGGACTCACAGCTGAGGTGCATCTGGAGGGATTGGAGTATGTTGGCATTTAAGACTGAAGTGCACAGTGTGCATTTGCCAGAGACTCGACCTTGTGACCAGACGGGTGAGATCGTCGTCTTGGGAGCCATCTCATCAGCAGCGGACGCTGAGAATGTCCAGGTTTGATGCACGGTCTGTGAAAGAGGAGGGGGTGAGGTCTCACGCTCGTCAGCACACTTCCTGAGGTACGTTGGATTTTGTGACTAACAGTTATACAGTCAGTAAATGTGGTGTCCCTCACACCTTATTGTATTGAGCTGTATGTTAGTCATGTATCAGCTTCCACTGCTGTGGTGATTTGTGAACGAGATGTTCCATGCCTGCAGGTTGGAAGCTGATCAGTAATCAAGCCAGGAAGTGTTTGCTGTTTGTACACCTTTAAGTGTTCTGTGTGTAGAGTGTGGACTCACATAATGGTTCCTTCTTTCACAGACTCGGTTGTTGCGGCCACCTGGGGGGTGTCGGCGGGGTCCTTGGGTCCGAAACAGCTTCTGGCTCCGGACCATTAGCGCTGCTGGGAGCGCACCACGCCAGACCGCACTTTTTATTATTATTATGGTCACTGTTATGTATTAAATTCAGTTAGCCTTTGTACCGTGCTCTGCTTATTTCATACTGGGTCCTTCAAACGCTGGTCGGTTCTCCGAGCTGCGTCCGACACATAACAATATGCACAATATTTGAGGTGAATCGTGACTTTGACAATAAAAGCATGAAATTTGGCACACAGTTAGAGCATACCAGCCAGATAATGTTTGGCTATGGGGCATGACAGAGGCAGCCATTTTCCAAGATGGCTGCCACGAGTTGTTGTTTTATCAGTTGCTAAGGCTCTTGATTTCAGTGGCTAATCCTACTTATTCAAGGATGAGGAATGCAGTAGTACTATTTACAACATGCTAGCACCTAGGTAGCAACATATAGCTAGCATTCAGGTAATTAAATGTAAAACCATTAAAATATGTAATATTGGTGACATACATGTTTTTGAACTGTGACTAATGAGAGTACAACACAGTACCTGACTTCTCACTGTTTCATTAATTGCTGTTTACAAGAATTATCCAGTAGAGGGAGCTCTAAAAATAGTGTGACCTGCAGCAGCTTTTTTTCATCCACTATTCTCTGCAGCGACTTGTTGGCGCAGATTTGATTGCTGCAAGAAATGTATGAGCAGTTTTTCTCAATACTCAACAATGAACATGTGACAGTTTTTAATTAAATGCATTTATACAAGCACTATGTTTATTAATCCTCATTATTAAGAAAGCTAGCTAGCTAACATCAGCAATGTAGCTGAGAAGCAAGCATTTATGAAGGGGCTGTGAGTACATACGCAGCATATTTCAAACTGGTATTTTATTGGTCAAAACATCGGTATTCAGTTGGTTTGGGTCTGATGCCGATCTCAATTTTTTTAGATTAATCTGTATGTTCATTTGTATGCTTTCAGCTGTCCTTGACTGGCTTGTTGCAAATAAAGCTGCCCTGTCACCTGCACGACTTTGATCTGTGCACCTGCACGCACTTCATTGTGACGATCCCACCTGCTGTTTTCCCAGCTAGACACCACGCTTTGTTCAGCTGGATGCTGCGCTTTAGTACACTGGACGCTGCTTATATAAAATAATTATTTCATGGCGGACTAATCATTTTCTGTCAGAGGTGGCTGTTGAAAATGCCTCTAATTGCTTCCGGAATCACAGAGGACTGTTGCAGCTGGACCTTTTTTCTCACTCTTGTCCACTCCATGAGGTGGAGAATGTATTGGAAAAGTCTAAAAGGTATTTGTAATGTTTGTAATGGCTTGGTAAAACAGTTGCATGTTCTATCGTTCTTATGAGTGGCTGTAAAATTATGTTTATGATAGATTCAACATCTCGTTATAATCATTCAGATGAGCTGTGCTGTGTGCGCTGAAGCAGTCACTCACACGCAGAGTTTTTTTAATTGTTTGCTCAATGTTCACGTGAAGTTCAGGTAATTAATGCGTGACGGAGATTTTGAACATTTCAAAATTTTCTTTGCGCACTTGCACAAAGC